>NC_091158.1:45348461-45496369 GCF_040958095.1 Procambarus clarkii | reverse complement strand
GAGACAGAGAGGCAGAGACAGAGAGGCATAGTCAGAGAGGCTGAGACAGAGAGACAGAGAGAGAAGCAGAGACAGAGAGGCATAGTCAGAGAGGCAGAGACAGAGAGGCAGAGACAGAGAGGCAGAGACAGAGAGGCAGAGACAGAGAGGCAGAGACAAAGAGGCAGAGACAAAGAGGCAGAGACAGAGAGGCAGAAACAGAGAGGCAGATTCAGAGAGGTAGAGTAAGAGAGGCAGAGACAGACAGAGACAGAGAGGCAGAGACAGAGAGGCAGAGACAGAGAGGTAGAGTCAGAGAGGCAGAGACGTAGAGGCAGACACAGAGAGGCAGAGACAGAGAGGCAGAGACAGAGAGGCAGAGACAGACAGAGACAGAGAGGCAGAGACAGAGAGGCAGAGACAGAGAGGTAGAGTCAGAGAGGCAGAGACAGAGAGGCCGAGACAGAGAGGCAGAAACAGAGAGGCAAAGACAGAGAGGCAGAGACAGAGAGGCAGAGTCAGAGAGGCAGAGACAGAGAGGCAGAGATTGAGAGGCAGAGACAGAGAGGCAGAGACAGAGTGGCAGAGACACTGGCAGAGACAGAGAGGCAGAGACAGAGAGGCAGAGGCAGAGAGGTAGAGACAGAGAGGAAGAGACAGAGAGGCTGAGACAGAGAGGCTGAGACAGAGAGGCAGAGACAGAGAGGCAGAGACAGAGAGGCAGCGACAGAGAGGCAGAGACAGAGAGGCAGAGACAGAGAGACAGAGAGACAGAGAGGTTGAGACAGAGAGGCAGAGACAGAGAGGCAGAGTCAGAGAGGCAGAGACAGAGAGGCAGAGACAGAGAAGCAGAGTCAGAGAGGCAGAGCCAGAGAGGCAGAGACAGAGAGACAGAGACAGAGAGGCAGAGACAGAAAGACAGAGAGTCAGAGGCAGAGTCAGAGAGGCAAAGACAGAGGCAGAGACAGAGAGGCAGAGACAGAGAGGCAGAGACAGAGAGGCAGAGAACGACAGAGACAGAGAGGCTGAGACAGAGAGGCAAAGACAGACAGAGACAGAGAGGCAGAGACAGACAGAGGCAGAGAGGCAGAGACAGAGAGGCAGAGACTGAGAGGCAGAGTCAGAGTGGCAGAGACAGAGAGGCCGAGACAGAGAGGCAGAGTCAGTGAGGCAGAGACAGAGACAGAGATTGAGAGGCAGAGACAGAGAGGCAAAGACAGAGTGGCAGAGAGAGAGAGGCAGAGACACTGGCAGAGACAGAGAGGCAGAGACAGAGAGGCAGAGACAGAGAGGCAGAGACAGAGAGGCAAAGACAGAGAGGCAGAGACAGAGAGGCAGAGACAGAGAGGCATAGTCAGAGAGGCTGAGACAGAGAGGCAGAGACAGTGAGGCAGAGACAGAGAGGCAGAGACAGAGAGGCATATTCAGAGAGGCAGAGCCAGAGAGGCAGAGACAGAGAGGCAGAGACAGAGAGCCAGAGACAGAGAGAAAGAGACAGAGAGGGAGAGACAGAGAGGCTCAGACAGAGAGGCAGAGACAGACAGAGACAGAGAGGCAGAGACAGAGAGGCAGAGACAGAGAGGTAGAGTCAGAGAGGCAGAGACGGAGAGGCAGAGACAGAGAGGCAGAGACAGAGAGGCAGAGACAGAGAGGCAGAGACAGACAGAGACAGAGAGGCAGAGACAGAGAGGCAGAGACAGAGAGGTAGAGTCAGAGAGGCAGAGACGGAGAGGTAGAGACAGAGAGGCAGAGACAGAGAGGCAGAGACAGAGAGGCAGAGACAGACAGAGACAGAGAGGCAGAGTCAGAGAGGCAGAGACAGAGAGGAAGAGACAGGGAGGCAGGGACAGAGAGGTAGAGACAGAGAGGCAGAGACAGAGAGGCCACGACAGAGAGGCCACGACAGAGAGGCAGAGACAGAGAGGCAGAAACAGAGAGGCAGAGACAGACAGAGACAGAGAGGCAGAGACAGAGAGGCAGAGAAAGAGAGGCAGAGACAGAGAGGCAGAGACAGAGAGGCCGAGACAGAGAGGCAGAGGCAGAGACAGAGAGGCAGAGACAGAGAGGCAGAGACAGAGAGGCAGAGACAGAGAGGCATAGAGAGACAGAGGCAGAAAGGCAGAGACAGAGAGGCAGAGAAAGAGAGGCAGAGACAGAGAGGCAGAGACAGAGAGGCAGAGACAAAGACAGAGAGGCTGAGACAGAGAGGCAGAGAAAGAGAGGCAGAGACAGAGAGGCAGAGACAGAGAGGCAGAGACAGAGAGGCAGAGACAGAGAGGCAGAAACAGAGAGGCAGAGACAGACAGAGACAGAGAGGCAGAGACAGAGAGGCAGAGAAAGAGAGGCAGAGACAGAGAGGCAGAGACAGAGAGGCCGAGACAGAGAGGCAGAGACAGAGACAGAGAGGCAGAGACAGAGAGGCAGAGACAGAGAGGCAGAGACAGAGAGGCATAGAGAGACAGAGGCAAAGAGGCTGAGACAGAGAGGCAAAGACAGAGAGGCAGAGACAGAGGCAGAGACAGAGAGGCAGAGACCGCGACAGAGACAGAGAGGCAGAGTCAGAGAGGTAGAGACAGAGAGGGAGAGACAGAGAGGGAGAGACAGAGTGGCTCAGACAGAGAAGCAGAGACAGAGAGGCAGGGTCAGAAAGGCAGAGACATAGAGGCAGAGACAGAGAGAAGAGACAGAGAGGCAGAGTTAGAGAGGCAGAGACAGAGAGGCAGATATAGAGAGGCAGAGACAGAGAGGCAGACACAGAGAGACAGACAGGCAGAGGCAGAGTCAGAGAGGCAAAGACAGAGAGGCAGAGCCAGAAAGGCAGAGACAGAGAGGCAGAGACAGAGAGGCAGAGACAGAGAGACAGAGAGGCAGAGACAGAGAGGCAGAGACAGAGAGGCAGACACAGAGACAGAGAGGCAGAGGCAGAGTCAGAGAGGCAAAGACAGAGAGGCAGAGCCAGAGAGGCAGAGACAGAGAGGCAGAGACAGAGAGGCAGAGACAGAGAGGCAGAGACAGAGAGGCAGAGACCGCGACAGAGACAGAGAGGCAGAGTCAGAGAGGTAGAGACAGAGAGGGAGAGACAGACAGAGACAGAGAGGCAGAGACAGAGAGGCAGAGACAGACAGAGACAGAGAGGCAGAGACAGAGAGGCAGAGACAGAGAGGTAAGGTCAGAGAGGCAGAGACGGAGAGGCGGAGACAGAGAGGCATAGTCAGGGAGGCTGAGACAGAGAGGCAGAGACAGAGAGGCAGAGACAGAGAGGCAGAGACAGAGAGGCATAGTCAGAGAGGCATAGTCAGAGAGGAAGAGACAGAGAGGCAGAGACAGAGAGCCAGAGACAGAGAGAAAGAGACAGAGAGGGAGAGACAGAGAGGCTCAGGCAGAGAAGCAGAGACAGAGAGGCAGAGTCAGAAAGGCAGAGACAGAGAGGCAGAGACAGAGAGAAGAGACAGAGAGACAGAGTCAGAGAGGCAGAGACAGAGAGGCAGAGATAGAGAGGCAGAGACAGAGAGGCAGACACAGAGAGACAGACAGTCAGAGGCAGAGTCAGAGAGGCAAAGACAGAAAGGCAGAGCCAGAGAGGCAGAGACAGAGAGGCAGAGACAGAGAGGCAGAGACAGAGAGACAGAGAGGCAGAGACAGAGAGGCAAAGACAGAGAGGCAGAGACAGAGAGGCAGACACGGAGACAGAGAGGCAGAGGCAGAGTCAGAGAGGCAAAGACAGAGAGGCAGAGCCAGAGAGGCAGAGACAGAGAGGCAGAGACAGAGAGGCAGAGACAGAGAGGCAGAGACAGAGAGGCAGAGACAGAGAGGCAGAGACAGAGAGGCCGAGACAGAGAGGCAGAGACAGAGAGGCAGAGACAGAGACAGAGAGGCAGAGACAGAGAGGCAGAGACAGACAGAGGCAGAGAGGCTGAGACAGAGAGGCAAAGACAGAGAGGCAGAGACAGATGCAGAGACAGAGAGGCAGAGACCGCGACAGAGACAGAGAGGCAGAGTCAGAGAGGTAGAGACAGAGAGGGAGAGACAGAGAGGAAGAGACATTGAAACAGAGAGGCAGAGACAGAGGCAGAGACAGAGAGGCTGAGACAGAGAGACAGAGAGGCAGAGACAGAGCGGCAGAGACAGAGAAGCAGAGACAGAGAGGTAGAGACAGAGAGGCTGAGACAAAGAGGCAGAGACAGAGAGGCAAAGACAGAGAGGCTGAGACAGACTGACAGAGAGACAAAGAGAGAGGCAAAGACTGAGAGGCTGAGACAGAGAGGAAGAGTCATAGAGGCAGAGACAGTGAGGCTGAGACAGAAAAGCAGAGACAGAAAAGCAGAGACAGAGATGCAGAGACAGAGAGGCAGAGACAGAGAGGCAGAGACAGAGAGGCTGAGACAGAGAGGCAGAGAAAGAGAGGCAGAGACAGAGAGGCAGAGACAGACAGAGACAGAGAGCCTGTGACAGAGAGGCAAAGACAGGGAGGCAGAGACAGAGAGGCAGAGACAGAGTGGCAGAGACAGAGAGGTTGAGACAGAGAGGCAGAGTCAGAGAGGCAGAGTCAGAGAGGCCGAGACAGAGAGGCAGAAACAGAGAGGCAGAGACAGAGAGGCAGAGTCAGAGAGGCCGAGGCAGAGAGGCAGAGACAGAGAGGCAGAGACAGACAGAGGCAGAGAGGCTGAGACAAAAAGGCAAAGACAGAGAGGCAGAGACAGAGGCAGAGACAGAGGCAAAGACAGAGACAGAGACAGAGAGGCAGAGAGGCAGAGACGGAGAGGCAGAGTCAGAGAGGCAGAGACAGAGACAGACACAGAGAGGCAGATTCAGAGAGGTAGAGACAGAGAGGGAGAGACAGAGAGGCTGAGACAGAGAGGCTGAGACAGAGAGACAGAGAGGCAGAGACAGAGAGGCAGAGACAGAGAGGCTGAGACAGAGAGGCAGAGACAGAGGCAGAGACAGACAGAGACAGAGAGGCTGAGACAGAGAGGCTGAGACAGACAGACAGAGAGACAAAGAGAGAGGCAGACAGAGAGGCTGAGACAGAGAGGAAGAGTCAGAGAGGCAGAGACAGAGAGGCTGAGACAGAGAGGCAGAGACAGAGGCAGACACAGACAGAGACAGAGAGGCTGAGACAGAGAGGCTGAGACAGAAAAGCAGAGACAGAGAGGCAGAGACAGAGAGGCAGAGAGAGAGAGGCAGAGACAGAGAGGCTGAGACAGAGAGGCAGAGAAAGAGAGGCAGAGTCAGAGAGGCCGAGACAGAGAGGCAGAGACAGAGAGGCAGAAACAGAGAGGCAGAGACAGAGAGGCAGAGACAGAGAGGCAGAGACAGACAGAGACAGAGAGGCTGAGACAGAGAGGCAGAGACAGAGAGGCAGAGACAGAGAGGCAGAGACAGAGAGGCAGAGACAGAGAGGCTGAGACAGAGAGGCAGAGACAGAGAGGCATAGACAGAGAGGCAGAGACAGAGAGGCATAGACAGAGAGGCAGAGACAGAGAGGCAGAGACAGAGAGGCAGAGACAGACAGAGGCAGAGACAGAGAGGCAGAGACAGACAGAGGCAGAGACAGAGAGGCAGAGACAGACAGAGGCAGAGAGGCTGAGACAGAGAGGCAAAGACAGAGAGGCAAAGACAGAAAGGCAGAGACAGAGACAGAGACAGAGAGGCAGAGACAGAGACAGAGACAGAGAGGCAGAGACAGAGAGGCAGAGTCAGAGAGGCAGAGTCAGAGAGGGAGAGACAGAGAGGCAGAGACAGAGAGGCACAGACAGAGAGGCAGAGACAGAGCGGCAGAGACAGAGAGGCTGAAACAAAGAGACAGAAAGGCAGAGACATAGCGGCAGAGACAGAGAACCAGAGACAGAGAGGCAGAGACAGAGAGGCTGAGACAAAGAGGCAGAGACAGAGAGGCAGAGACAGAGCGGCAGAGACAGAGAGGCAGAGTCAGAGAGGCTGAGAGAGAGAGAGGCAGAGATAGAGAGGCAGAAACAGAGAGGCAAAGACAGAGAGGCAGTGATAGAGACAAAGAGGCAGAGACAGAGAGGCTGAGACAGAGAGGGAGAGACAGAGAGACAGAGACAGAGCAGCAGAGACAGAGAGGCGGAGACAGGGAAACAGAGAGGCAGAGACAGAGAGGCAGAGACAGAGAGGCTGAAACAGGGAAACAGAGAGGCAGAGACAGACAGGCAGAGACAGAGAGACAGAGACAGAGAGGCAGAAAGAGAGAGGCAAAGACAGAGAGGCAGTGACAGAGAGGCAGAGTCAGAGAGGCAGAATCAGAGAGGCAGAGCCAGAGAGGCAGAGACAGAGAGGCAGAGACAGAGAGGCAGAGTCAGAGAGGCAGAATCAGAGAGGCTGAGACAGAGAGGAAGAGTCAGAGAGGCAGAGACAGAGAGGCAGAGACAGAGAGGCAGAGAGAGAGAGGCAGAGACAGAGAGGCTGAGACAGAGAGGCAGAGAAAGAGAGGCAGAGTCAGAGAGGCCGAGACAGAGAGGCAGAGACAGAGAGGCAGAAACAGAGAGGCAGAGACAGAGAGGAAGAGACAGAGAGGCAGAGACAGACAGAGACAGAGAGGCTGAGACAGAGAGGCAGATACAGAGAGGCAGAGACAGAGAGGCAGAGACAGAGAGGCAGAGACAGAGAGGCTGAGACAGAGAGGCAGAGACAGAGAGGCATAGACAGAGAGTCAGAGACAGAGAGGCATAGACAGAGAGGCAGAGACAGAGAGGCAGAGACAGAGAGGCAGAGACAGACAGAGGCAGAGACAGAGAGGCAGAGACAGACAGAGGCAGAGACAGAGAGGCAGAGACAGACAGAGGCAGAGACAGAGAGGCAGAGACAGACAGAGGCAGAGAGGCTGAGACAGAGAGGCAAAGACAGAGAGGCAAAGACAGAAAGGCAGAGACAGAGACAGAGACAGAGAGGCAGAGACAGAGACAGAGACAGAGAGGCAGAGACAGAGAGGCAGAGTCAGAGAGGCAGAGTCAGAGAGGGAGAGACAGAGAGGCAGAGACAGAGAGGCACAGACAGAGAGGCAGAGACAGAGCGGCAGAGACAGAGAGGCTGAAACAAAGAGACAGAAAGGCAGAGACATAGCGGCAGAGACAGAGAACCAGAGACAGAGAGGCAGAGACAGAGAGGCTGAGACAAAGAGGCAGAGACAGAGAGGCAGAGACAGAGCGGCAGAGACAGAGAGGCAGAGTCAGAGAGGCTGAGAGAGAGAGAGGCAGAGATAGAGAGGCAGAAACAGAGAGGCAAAGACAGAGAGGCAGTGATAGAGACAGAGAGGCAGAGACAGAGAGGCTGAGACAGAGAGGGAGAGACAGAGAGACAGAGACAGAGCAGCAGAGACAGAGAGGCGGAGACAGGGAAACAGAGAGGCAGAGACAGACAGGCAGAGACAGAGAGACCGAGACAGAGAGGCAGAAAGAGAGAGGCAAAGACAGAGAGGCAGTGACAGAGAGGCAGAGTCAGAGAGGCAGAATCAGAGAGGCAGAGCCAGAGAGGCAGAGACAGAGAGGCAGAGACAGAGAGGCAGAGTCAGAGAGGCAGAATCAGAGAGGCAGAGACAGAGAGGCAGAGACAGAGAGGCAGAGTCAGAGAGGCAGAATCAGAGAGGCAGAGCCAGAGAGGCAGAGACAGAGAGGCAGAGACAGAGAGGCTGAGACAGAGAGGCAGAGACAGAGAGGCTGAGACAGAGAGGCTGAGACAGAGAGACAGAGAGGCAGAGAAAGAGCGGCTGAGACAGGGAAACAGAGAGGCAGAGACAGAGAGGCAGAGACAGAGAGGCTGAGACAGAGAGACAGAGAGGCAGAGACAGAGCGGCAGGGACAGAGAAGCAGAGACAGAGAGGCAGAGACAGAGAGGCTGAGACAGAGTCAGAGACAGAGAGGCTGAGACTGTGAGGCTGAGACAAAGAGGTAGAGACATACAGAGACAGAGACAGAGAGGCAGAGATAGAGCGGCAAAGACAGACACGCAGAGACAGAGAGTCAGAGACAGAGAGTCAGAGACAGAGAGGTAAATACAGGCAGAGACAGAGAGGCCAAGACAGAGAGGCAGAGTCAGAGAGACATAGACAGAGAGGCAGAGACAGAGAGGTAAATACAGGCAGAGACAGAGAGGCTAAGACGGAGAGGCTGAGACAGAGATGCAGAGTCAGAGAGGCAGAGTCAGAGAGGCAGAGTCAGAGAGGGAGAGACAGAGAGGCAGAGACAGAGAAGCAGAGACAGAGAGGCAGAGACAGAGCGGCAGAGACAGAGAGGCTGAAACAGGGAGACAGAGACAAAGAGGCAGAGTCAGAGAGGCTGTGAGAGAGAGAGGCAGAGACAGAGAGGCAGAAACAGAGAGGCAAAGACAGAGAGGCAGTGATAGAGAGGCAGAGTCAGAGAGGCAGAGACAGAGAGGCCGAGACAGAGAGGCTGAGACAGAGAGACAGAGAGGCAGAGGGGCAGAGACAGAGAAGCAGAGTCAGAGAGGCAGAGACAGAGAGGCTGAGACAGAGAGGCAGAGTCAGAGAGGCAGAGACAGAGAGGCTGAAAGAGAGAGGCAGAGACCGAGAGGCAGAGTCAGAGAGGCAGAGTCAGAGAGGCAGAGACAGAGAGGCAGAGACTGAGAGGCAGAGACTGAGAGGCAGAGACAGAGAGGTAAAGACAGAGAGGCTAAGGCAGAGAGGCTGAGACAGAGAGGCAGAGACAGAGCGGCAGAGACAGAGAGGCAGAGACAGAGAGGCAGAGACAGAGAGGCAGAGACAGAGAGGCAGTGACAGAGAGGCTGAGAGAGAGAGGCTGAAAGAGAGAGGCAGACACAGAGAGGCTGAGACAGAGAGGCCAAGACAGAGAGGCAGAGACAGAGCGGCAGAGAGAGAGAGGCTTAAAGAGAGAGGCAGAGACAGAGAGGCAGACACAGAGAGGAAGAGACAGAGAGGCGGAGACAGAGAGGCTGAAAGAGAGAGGCAGAGACAGAGAGGCAGAGTCAGAGAGGCAGAGTCAGAGAGGCAGAGACAGAGAGGCAGAGGCTGAGAGGCAGAGACTGAGAGGCAGAGACAGAGAGGTAAAGACAGAGAGGCTAAGGCAGAGAGGCTGAGACAGAGAGGCAGAGACAGAGCGGCAGAGACAGAGAGGCTGAAACAAAGAGACAGAAAGGCAGAGACATAGCGGCAGAGACAGAGAACCAGAGACAGAGAGGCAGAGACAGAGAGGCTGAGACAAAGAGGCAGAGACAGAGAGGCAGAGACAGAGCGGCAGAGACAGAGAGGTAGAGACAGAGAGGCAGAGACAGAGAGGCAGAGACAGAGAGGCAGAGACAGAGAGGCAGATACAGAGAGGCAGAAAGAGAGAGGCAAAGACAGAGAGGCAGAGACAGAGAGGCAGAAAGAGAGAGGCAAAGACAGAGAGGCAGAGACAGAGAGGCAGAGACAGAGAGGCAGAGACAGAGAGGCAGAATCAGAGAGGCAAAGACAGAGAGGCAGTGATAGAGACAGAGAGGCAGAGACACAGAGGCTGAGACAGAGAGGGAGAGACAGAGAGACAGAGACAGAGCAGCAGAGACAGAGAGGCGGAGACTGGGAAACAGAGAGGCAGAGACAGAGAGGCAGAGACAGAGAGGCTGAGACAGGGAAACAGAGAGGCAGAGACAGACAGGCAGAGACAGAGAGACAGAGACAGAGAGGCAGAAAGAGAGAGGCAAAAACAGAGAGGCAGTGACAGAGAGGCAGAGTCAGAGAGGCAGAATCAGAGAGGCAGAGCCAGAGAGGCAGAGACAGAGAGGCAGAGACAGAGAGGCAGAGTCAGAGAGGCAGAATCAGAGAGGCAGAGACAGAGAGGCAGAGACAGAGAGGCAGAGTCAGAGAGGCAGAATCAGAGAGGCAGAGCCAGAGAGGTAGAGACAGAGAGGCAGAGACAGAGAGGCAGAGACAGAGAGGCAGAGACAGAGAGGCAGATACAGAGAGGCAGAAAGAGAGAGGCAAAGACAGAGAGGCAGAGACAGAGAGGCAGAGACAGAGAGGCAGAGACAGAGAGGCAGAATCAGAGAGGCAGAGCCAGAGAGGCAGAGACAGAGAGGCAGAGACAGAGAGGCAGAGTCAGAGAGGCAGAGTCAGAGAGGCAGAGACAGAGAGGCAGAGACAGACAGAGTCAGAGAGGCAGAGACAGAGAGGCTGAGACAAAGAGGCAGAGACAGAGAGGCAGAGACAGAGCGGCAGAGACAGAGAGGCAGAGTCAGAGAGGCTGAGAGAGAGAGAGGCAGAGATAGAGAGGCAGAAACAGAGAGGCAAAGACAGAGAGGCAGTGATAGAGACAGAGAGGCAGAGACAGAGAGGTATAGACAGAGAGGGAGAGACAGAGAGACAGAGACAGAGCAGCAGAGACAGAGAGGCTGAGACAGGGAAACAGAGAGGCAGAGACAGAGAGGCTGAGACAGGGAAACAGAGAGGCAGAGACAGAGAGGCAGAGACAGAGAGGCAGAGACAGAGAGGCTGAGACAGAGAGGCAGAGACAGAGAGGCTGAGACAGAGAGACAGAGAGGCAGAGACAGAGCGGCTGAGACAGGGAAACAGAGAAGCAGAGACAGAGAGGCAGAGACAGAGAGGCTGAGACAGAGAGACAGAGAGGCAGAGACAGAGCGGCAGGGACAGAGAAGCAGAGACAGAGAGGCAGAGACAGAGAGGCTGAGACAGAGTCAGAGACAGAGAGGCTGAGACTGTGAGGCTGAGACAAAGAGGTAGAGACAGACAGAGACAGAGACAGAGAGGCAGAGATAGAGCGGCAAAGACAGACACGCAGAGACAGAGAGTCAGAGACAGAGAGGTAAATACAGGCAGAGACAGAGAGGCCAAGACAGAGAGGCAGAGTCAGAGAGACATAGACAGAGAGGCAGAGACAGAGAGGTAAATACAGGCAGAGACAGAGAGGCTAAGACAGAGAGGCTGAGACAGAGAGGCAGAGTCAGAGAGGCAGAGTCAGAGAGGCAGAGTCAGAGAGGCAGAGACAGAGAGGCAGAGACAGAGCGGCAGAGACAGAGAGGCTGAAACAGAGAGACAGAGACAGAGAGGCAGAGTCAGAGAGGCTGAGAGAGAGAGAGGCAGAGACAGAGAGGCAGAAACAGAGAGGCAAAGACAGAGAGGCAGTGATAGAGAGGCAGAGTCAGAGAGGCAGAGAAAGAGAGGCCGAGACAGAGAGGCTGAGACAGAGAGACAGAGAGGCAGAGGGGCAGAGACAGAGAAGCAGAGACAGAAGCAGAGACAGAGAGGCAGAGACAGAGAGGCTGAGACAAAGGGGCAGAGACAGAGAGGCAGAGACATAGAGGCTGAGACAGAGAGACAGAGAGAGAGGCAGAGACAGAGAGGCTGAGACAGAGAGGCAGAGTCAGAGAGGCAGAGACAGAGAGGCTGAGACAGAGAGGCAGAGTCAGAGAGGCAGAGACAGAGAGGCTGAAAGAGAGAGGCAGAGACAGAGAGGCAGAGTCAGAGAGGCAGAGTCAGAGAGGCAGAGACAGAGAGGCAGAGACTGAGAGGCAGAGACTGAGAGGCAGAGACAGAGAGGTAAAGACAGAGAGGCTAAGGCAGAGAGGCTGAGAAAGAGAGGCAGAGACAGAGCGGCAGAGACAGAGAGGCAGAGACAGAGAGGCAGAGACAGAGAGGCAGAGACAGAGAGGCAGTGACAGAGAGGCTGCGAGAGAGAGGCTGAAAGAGAGAGGCAGAGACAGAGAGGCTGAGACAGAGAGGCCAAGACAGAGAGGCAGAGACAGAGCGGCAGAGAGAGAGAGGCTGAAAGAGAGAGGCAGAGACAGAGAGGCAGACACAGAGAGGAAGAGACAGAGAGGCGGAGACAGAGAGGCTGAAAGAGAGAGGCAGAGACAGAGAGGCAGAGTCAGAGAGGCAGAGTCAGAGAGGCAGAGACAGAGAGGCAGAGACTGAGAGGCAGAGACAGAGAGGTAAAGACAGAGAGGCTAAGGCAGAGAGGCTGAGACAGAGAGGCAGAGACAGAGCGGCTGAGACAGAGAGGCAGAGACAGAGAGGCAGAGACAGAGAGGCAGAGACAGAGAGGCAGAGTCAGAGAGGCAAGGTCAGAGAGGCTGAAACAGAGAGGCAGAGACAGAGAGGCAGAGACAGACAGAGACAGAGAGGCAGAGGCAGAGAGACAGAGACAAAGAGGCAGCTTCAGAGAGGCAGAGTGAGAGAGACAGACAGGCAGAGACAGAGAGGCAGAGACAGAGAGGCAGAAAGAGAGAGGCAAAGACAGAGAGGCAGAGACAGAGAGGCAGAGTCAGAGAGGCAGAATCAGAGAGGCAGAGCAAGAGAGGCAGAGACAGAGAGGCAGAGACAGAGAGGCAGAGTCAGAGAGGCAGAATCAGAGAGGCAGAGACAGAGAGGCAGAGACAGAGAGGCAGAGACAGAGCGGCAGAATCAGAGAGGCAGAGCCAGAGAGGCAGAGACAGAGAGGCAGAGACAGAGAGGCAGAGACAGAGAGGCAGAGACAGAGAGGCAGAGACAGAGAGGCAGAAAGAGAGAGGCAAAGACAGAGAGGCAGAGACAGAGAGGCAGAGACAGAGAGGCAGAGACAGAGAGGCAGAATCAGAGAGGCAGAGCCAGAGAGGCAGAGACAGAGAGGCAGAGACAGACAGAGTCAGAGAGGCAGAGACAGAGAGACAGAGACAGAGAGGCAGCTTCAGAGAGGCAGAGTCAGTGAGACAGAGAGGCAGAGTCAGTGAGACAGAGAGGCAGAGACAAAGAGGCAGAGTCAGAGAGGCAGAGCCAGAGAGGCAGAGACAGAGAAGCAGAGACAGAGACAGAGAGGCAGAGACAGAGAGGCAGAGACAGAGAGGTAGAGACAGAGAGGGAGAGACAGAGAAGCTGAGACAAAGAGACTGAGACAGAGAGGAAGAGACAGAGAGGCTGAGACAAAGAGGCTGAGACAGAGAGGAAGAGACAGAGAGGCAGAGACAGAGAGGCAGAGACAGAGAGACAGAGAGGCAGAGACAGAGAGACAGAGAGGCAGAGTCAG
The DNA here is from genome assembly GCF_040958095.1 of Procambarus clarkii. Classification (NCBI taxonomy): domain Eukaryota; kingdom Metazoa; phylum Arthropoda; class Malacostraca; order Decapoda; family Cambaridae; genus Procambarus; species Procambarus clarkii. The sequence continues at coordinate 45,483,404 of NC_091158.1, read as the reverse complement.
AGACAGAGAGGCAGAGACAGAGAGGTAGAGACAGAGAGGGAGAGACAGAGAAGCTGAGACAAAGAGACTGAGACAGAGAGGAAGAGACAGAGAGGCTGAGACAAAGAGGCTGAGACAGAGAGGAAGAGACAGAGAGGCAGAGACAGAGAGGCAGAGACAGAGAGACAGAGAGGCAGAGACAGAGAGACAGAGAGGCAGAGGCAGAGTCAGAGAGGCAAAGAAAGAGAGGCAGAGCCAGAGACGCAGAGACAGACAGAGACAGAGAGGCAGAGACAGAGAGGCAGAGACAGAGAGGTAGAGAACGACAGAGACAGAGAGGCTGAGACAGAGAGGCAAAGACAGAGAGGCAGAGACAGAGAGGCAGAGACAGAGAGGCAGAGTCAGAGAGGCAGAGACAGAGAGGCCGAGACAGAGAGGCAGAAAAAGAGAGGCAGAGACAGAGAGGCAGAGACAGAGAGGCAGAGTCAGTGAGGCAGTGACAGAGACAGACATTGAGAGGCAGAGACAGAGAGGCAAAGACAGAGTAGCAGAGACAGAGAGGCAGAGACACTGGCAGAGACAGAGAGGCAGAGACAGAGAGGCAGAGACAGAGAGGCAGAGACAGAGAGGCATAGTCAGAGAGGCTGAGACAGAGAGGCAGAGACAGAGGCAGAGACAGAGAGGCAGAGACAGAGAGGCATATTCAGAGAGGCAGAGCCAGAGACGCAGAGACAGACAGAGACAGAGAGGCAGAGACAGAGAGGCAGAGACAGAGAGGTAGAGTCAGAGAGGCAGAGACGGAGAGGCAGAGACAAAGAGGCATAGTCAGAGAGGCTGAGACAGAGAGGCAGAGACAGAGAGGCAGAGACAGAGAGGCAGAGACAGAGAGGCATAGTCAGAGAGGCTGAGACAGAGAGACAGAGAGAGAAGCAGAGACAGAGAGGCTGAGACAGAGAGGCAGAGTCAGAGAGGCAGAGACAGAGAGGAAGAGACAGAGAGGCAGGGACAGAGAGGCAGAGACAGAGAGGCAGAGACAGAATGGCCACGACAGAGAGGCTGAGACAGAGAGGCAGAGTCAGAGAGGCAGAGTCAGAGAGGCAGAGACAGAGAGGCAGAGACAAAGACAGAGAGGCTGAGACAGAGAGGCAGAGAAAGAGAGGCAGAGACAGAGAGGCAGAGACAGAGAGGCAGAGACAGAGAGGCACAGACAGAGAGGCAGAGACAGAGAGACAGAGACAGAGAGGCAGAGACAGAGAGGCAGAGACAGAGAGGCAGAAACAGAGAGGCAGAGACAGACAGAGACAGAGAGGCAGAGACATAGAGGCAGAGACAGAGAGGCAGAGACAGAGAGGCAGAGTCAGAGTGGTAGAGTAAGAGAGGCAGAGACAGACAGAGACAGAGAGGCAGAGACAGTGAGGCAGAGACAGACAGAGACAGAGACAGAGAGGCAGAGTCATAGAGGCAGAGACAGAGAGGCAGAGATAGAGAGGCAGAGACAGAGAGGCAGAGACAGAGTGGCAGAGACACTGGCAGAGACAGAGAGGCAGAGACAGAGAGACAGAGGCAGAGAGGTAGAGACAGAGAGGAAGAGACAGAGAGGCTGAGACAGAGAGGAAGAGACAGAGAGGCAGAGACAGAGAGGCAGCGACAGAGAGGCAGAGACAGAGAGGCAGAGACAGAGAGACAGAGTGACAGAGAGACAGAGAGGTTGAGACAGAGAGGCAGAGACAGAGTGGCAGAGACAGAGAGGCAGAGTCAGAGAGGCAGAGCCAGAGAGGCAGAGACAGAGAGATAGAGACAGAGAGGCAGAGACAGAGAGGAAAAGACAGAGATCGAGAGACAGAGAGGCTCAGACAGAGAAGCAGAGACAGAGAGGCAGAGTCAGAGAGGCAGAGACAGAGAGGCAGAGACAGAGAGGCAGAGTCAGAGAGGCAGAGACAGAGAGGCAGAGACAGAGAGGCAGAGTCAGAGAGGCAGAGACAGAGAGGCAGGGATTGAGAGGCAGAGACAGAGAGGCAGAGACAAAGTAGCAGAGACAAAGATGCAAAGACACTGGCAGAGACAGAGAGGCGGAGACAGAGAGGCAGAGACAGAGAGGCAGAGACAGAGAGGCAGAAACAGAGAGGCAGAGACAAAGAGGCATAGTCAGAGAGGCTGAGACAGAGAGGCAGAGACAGAGAGGCAGAGACAGAGAGGCATAGTCAGAGAGGCTGAGACAGAGAGACAGAGAGAGAAGCAGAGACAGAGAGGCTGAGACAGAGAGGCAGAGTCAGAGAGGCATAGACAGAGAGGAAGAGACAGAGAGGCAGGGACAGAGAGGCAGAGACAGAGAGGCAGAGACAGAATGGCCACGACAGAGAGGCTGAGACAGAGAGGCAGAGTCAGAGAGGCAGAGTCAGAGAGGCAGAGACAGAGAGGCAGAGACAAAGACAGAGAGGCTGAGACAGAGAGGCAGAGAAAGAGAGGCAGAGACAGAGAGGCAGAGACAGAGAGGCAGAGACAGAGAGGCAGAGACAGAGAGGCATAGTCAGAGAGGCTGAGACAGAGAGACAGAGAGAGAAGCAGAGACAGAGAGGCATAGTCAGAGAGGCAGAGACAGAGAGGCAGAGACAGAGAGGCAGAGACAGAGAGGCAGAGACAGAGAGGCAGAGACAAAGAGGCAGAGTCAGAGAGGCAGAAACAGAGAGGCAGATTCAGAGAGGTAGAGTAAGAGAGGCAGAGACAGAGAGGCCGAGACAGAGAGGCAGAGACAGACAGAGACAGAGAGGCAGAGACAGAGAGGCAGAGACAGAGAGCTAGAGTCAGAGAGGCAGAGACGTAGAGGCAGAGACAGAGAGGCAGAGACAGAGAGGCAGAGACAGAGAGGCAGAGACAGACAGAGACAGAGAGGCAGAGACAGAGAGGCAGAGACAGAGAGGTAGAGTCAGAGAGGCAGAGACAGAGAGGCCGAGACAGAGAGGCAGAAACAGAGAGGCAGAGACAGAGAGGCAGAGACAGAGAGGCAGAGTCAGAGAGGCAGAGACAGAGAGGCAGAGATTGAGAGGCAGAGACAGAGAGGCAGAGACAGAGTGGCAGAGACACTGGCAGAGACAGAGAGGCAGAGACAGAGAGGCAGAGGCAGAGAGGTAGAGACAGAGAGGAAGAGACAGAGAGGCTGAGACAGAGAGGCTGAGACAGAGAGGCAGAGACAGAGAGGCAGAGACAGAGAGGCAGCGACAGAGAGGCAGAGACAGAGAGGCAGAGACAGAGAGACAGAGAGACAGAGAGGTTGAGACAGAGAGGCAGAGACAGAGAGGCAGAGTCAGAGAGGCAGAGACAGAGAGGCAGAGACAGAGAGGCAGAGACAGAGAGGCAGAGCCAGAGAGGCAGAGACAGAGAGACAGAGACAGAGAGGCAGAGACAGAGAGACAGAGAGGCAGAGGCAGAGTCAGAGAGGCAAAGACAGAGGCAGAGACAGAGAGGCAGAGACAGAGAGGCAGAGACAGAGAGGCAGAGAACGACAGAGACAGAGAGGCTGAGACAGAGAGGCAAAGACAGACAGAGACAGAGAGGCAGAGACAGACAGAGGCAGAGAGGCAGAGACAGAGAGGCAGAGACAGAGAGGCAGAGTCAGAGTGGCAGAGACAGAGAGGCCGAGACAGAGAGGCAGAGTCAGTGAGGCAGAGACAGAGAGGCAGAGACAGTGAGGCAGAGACAGAGAGGCAGAGACAGAGAGGCAGAGACAGAGAGGCAGAGACAGAGAGGCAGAGACAGAGAGGCAAAGACAGAGAGGCAGAGACAGAGAGGCAGAGACAGTGAGGCAGAGACAGAGAGGCAGAGACAGAGAGGCATATTCAGAGAGGCAGAGCCAGAGAGGCAGAGACAGAGAGGCAGAGACAGAGAGCCAGAGACAGAGAGAAAGAGACAGAGAGGGAGAGACAGAGAGGCTCAGACAGAGAGGCAGAGACAGACAGAGACAGAGAGGCAGAGACAGAGAGGCAGAGACAGAGAGGTAGAGTCAGAGAGGCAGAGACGGAGAGGCAGAGACAGAGAGGCAGAGACAGAGAGGCAGAGACAGAGAGGCAGAGACAGACAGAGACAGAGAGGCAGAGACAGAGAGGCAGAGACAGAGAGGTAGAGTCAGAGAGGCAGAGACGGAGAGGCAGAGACAGAGAGGCAGAGACAGAGAGGCAGAGACAGAGAGGCAGAGACAGACAGAGACAGAGAGGCAGAGTCAGAGAGGCAGAGACAGAGAGGAAGAGACAGAGAGGCAGGGACAGAGAGGTAGAGGCAGAGAGGCAGAGACAGAGAGGCCACGACAGAGAGGCCACGACAGAGAGGTAGAGTCAGATAGGCAGAGTCAGAGAGGCAGAGACAGAGAGGCAGAGACAGACAAAGACAGAGAGGCTGAGACAGAGAGGCAGAGACAGAGAGGCAGAGACAGAGAGGCAGAAACAGAGAGGCAGAGACAGACAGAGACAGAGAGGCAGAGACAGAGAGGCAGAGAAAGAGAGGCAGAGACAGAGAGGCAGAGACAGAGAGGCCGAGACAGAGAGGCAGAGACAGAGACAGAGAGGCAGAGACAGAGAGGCAGAGACAGAGAGGCAGAGACAGAGAGGCATAGAGAGACAGAGGCAGAGAGGCTGAGACAGAGAGGCAAAGACAGAGAGGCAGAGACAGAGGCAGAGACAGAGAGGCAGAGACCGCGACAGAGACAGAGAGGCAGAGTCAGAGAGGTAGAGACAGAGAGGGAGAGACAGACAGAGACAGAGAGGCAGAGACAGAGAGGCAGAGACAGACAGAGACAGAGAGGCAGAGACAGAGAGGCAGAGACAGAGAGGTAGAGTCAGAGAGGCAGAGACGGAGAGGCAGAGACAGAGAGGCAGAGACAGATAGGCAGAGACAGACAGAGACAGAGAGGCAGAGAACGAGAGGCAGAGACAGAGAGGTAGAGTCAGAGAGGCAGAGCCAGAGAGGCAGAGACAGAGAGGCAGAGACAGAGAGCCAGAGACAGAGAGAAAGAGACAGAGAGGGAGAGACAGAGAGGCTCAGACAGAGAAGCAGAGGCAGAGAGGCAGGGTCAGAAAGGCAGAGACATAGAGGCAGAGACAGAGAGAAGAGACAGAGAGGCAGAGTCAGAGAGGCAGAGACAGAGAGGCAGAGATAGAGAGGCAGAGACAGAGAGGCAGACACAGAGAGACAGACAGGCAGAGGCAGAGTCAGAGAGGCAAAGACAGAGAGGCAGAGCCAGAAAGGCAGAGACAGAGAGGCAGAGACAGAGAGGCAGAGACAGAGAGACAGAGAGGCAGAGACAGAGAGGCAGAGACAGAGAGGCAGAGACAGAGAGGCAGACACAGAGACAGAGAGGCAGAGGCAGAGCCAGAGAGGCAGAGACAGAGAGGCAGAGGCAGAGCCAGAGAGGCAGAGACAGAGAGGCAGAGACAGAGAGGCAGAGACAGAGAGGCAGAGACAGAGAGGCAGAGACAGAGAGGCAGAGACAGAGAGGCAGAGACCGCGACAGAGACAGAGAGGCAGAGTCAGAGAGGTAGAGACAGAGAGGGAGAGACAGACAGAGACAGAGAGGCAGAGACAGAGAGGCAGAGACAGAGAGGCAGAGACAGACAGAGACAGAGAGGCATAGTCAGAGAGGCTGAGACAGAGAGGCAGAGACAGAGAGGCAGAGACAGAGAGGCAGAGACAGAGAGGCATAGTCAGAGAGGCAGAGCCAGAGAGGAAGAGACAGAGAGGCAGAGACAGAGAGCCAGAGACAGAGAGAAAGAGACAGAGAGGGAGAGACAGAGAGGCTCAGGCAGAGAAGCAGAGACAGAGAGGCAGAGTCAGAAAGGCAGAGACAGAGAGGCAGAGACAGAGAGAAGAGACAGAGAGACAGAGTCAGAGAGGCAGAGACAGAGAGGCAGAGATAGAGAGGCAGAGACAGAGAGGCAGACACAGAGAGAAAGACAGGCAGAGGCAGAGTCAGAGAGGCAAAGACAGAAAGGCAGAGCCAGAGAGGCAGAGACAGAGAGGCAGAGACAGAGATGCAGAGACAGAGAGACAGAGAGGCAGATACAGAGAGGCAAAGACAGAGAGGCAGAGACAGAGAGGCAGACACAGAGACAGAGAGGCAGAGGCAGAGTCAGAGAGGCAAAGACAGAGAGGCAGAGCCAGAGAGGCAGAGACAGAGAGGCAGAGACAGAGAGGCAGAGACAGAGAGGCAGAGACAGAGAGGCAGAGACAGAGAGCCAGAGACAGAGAGGCAGAGACAGAGAGGCAGAGACAGAGACAGAGAGGCAGAGACAGAGAGGCAGAGACAGACAGAGGCAGAGAGGCATGAGACAGAGAGGCAAAGACAGAGAGGCAGAGACAGATGCAGAGACAGAGAGGCAGAGACCGCGACAGAGACAGAGAGGCAGAGTCAGAGAGGTAGAGACAGAGAGGGAGAGACAGAGAGGAAGAGACATTGAAACAGAGAGGCAGAGACAGAGGCAGAGACAGAGAGGCTGAGACAGAGAGACAAAGAGGCAGAGACAGAGCGGCAGAGACAGAGAAGCAGAGACAGAGAGGTAGAGACAGAGAGGCTGAGACAAAGAGGCAGAGACAGAGAGGCAAAGACAGAGAGGCTGAGACAGACAGACAGAGAGACAAAGAGAGAGGCAAAGACTGAGAGGCTGAGACAGAGAGGAAGAGTCAGAGAGGCAGAGACAGTGAGGCTGAGACAGAAAAGCAGAGACAGAAAAGCAGAGACAGAGATGCAGAGACAGAGAGGCAGAGACAGAGAGGCAGAGACAGAGAGGCTGAGACAGAGAGGCAGAGAAAGAGAGGCAGAGTTAGAGAGGCAGAGACAGACAGAGACAGAGAGCCTGTGACAGAGAGGCAAAGACAGGGAGGCAGAGACAGAGAGGCAGAGACAGAGTGGCAGAGACAGAGAGGTTGAGACAGAGAGGCAGAGTCAGAGAGGCAGAGTCAGAGAGGCCGAGACAGAGAGGCAGAAACAGAGAGGCAGAGACAGAGAGGCAGAGTCAGAGAGGCCGAGGCAGAGAGGCAGAGACAGAGAGGCAGAGACAGACAGAGGCAGAGAGGCTGAGACAAAAAGGCAAAGACAGAGAGGCAGAGACAGAGGCAGAGACAGAGGCAAAGACAGAGACAGAGACAGAGAGGCAGAGAGGCAGAGACGGAGAGGCAGAGTCAGAGAGGCAGAGACAGAGACAGACACAGAGAGGCAGATTCAGAGAGGTAGAGACAGAGAGGGAGAGACAGAGAGGCTGAGACAGAGAGCCTGAGACAGAGAGACAGAGAGGCAGAGACAGAGCGGTAAAGACAGAGAAGCAGAGACAGAGAGGCAGAGACAGAGCGGCAGAGACAGAGAAGCAGAGACAGAGAGGCAGAGACAGATAGGCTGAGACAAAGAGGCAGAGACAGAGAGGCAGAGACAGAGAGGCTGAGACAGAGAGGCAGAGACAGAGGCAGAGACAGAGAGGCTGAGACAGAGAGGCTGAGACAGACAGACAGAGAGACAAAGAGAGAGGCAGACAGAGAGGCTGAGACAGACAGACAGAGAGACAAAGAGAGAGGCAGACAGAGAGGCTGAGACAGAGAGGAAGAGTCAGAGAGGCAGAGACAGAGAGGCTGAGACAGAGAGGCAGAGACAGAGGCAGAGACAGACAGAGACAGAGAGGCTGAGACAGAGAGGCTGAGACAGAAAAGCAGAGACAGAAAAGCAGAGACAGAGAGGCAGAGACAGAGAGACAGAGAGAGAGAGGCAGAGACAGAGAGGCTGAGACAGAGAGGCAGAGAAAGAGAGGCAGAGTCAGAGAGGCCGAGACAGAGAGGCAGAGACAGAGAGGCAGAAACAGAGAGGCAGAGACAGAGAGGCAGAGACAGAGAGGCAGAGACAGAGAGGCAGAGACAGACAGAGACAGAGAGGCTGAGACAGAGAGGCAGAGACAGAGAGGCAGAGACAGAGAGGCAGAGACAGAGAGGCAGAGACAGAGAGGCTGAGACAGAGAGGCAGAGGCAGAGAGGCATAGACAGAGAGGCAGAGACAGAGAGGCAAAGACAGAGAGGCAGAGACAGAGAGGCAGAGACAGAGAGGCAGAGACAGACAGAGGCAGAGACAGAGAGGCAGAGACAGACAGAGGCAGAGACAGAGAGGCAGAGACAGACAGAGGCAGAGACAGAGAGGCAGAGACAGACAGAGGCAGAGAGGCTGAGACAGAGAGGCCAAGACAGAGAGGCAAAGACAGAAAGGCAGAGACAGAGACAGAGACAGAGAGGCAGAGACAGAGACAGAGACAGAGAGGCAGAGACAGAGAGGCAGAGTCAGAGAGGCAGAGTCAGAGAGGGAGAGACAGAGAGGCAGAGACAGAGAGGCACAGACAGAGAGGCAGAGACAGAGCGGCAGAGACAGAGAGGCTGAAACAAAGAGACAGAAAGGCAGAGACATAGCGGCAGAGACAGAGAACCAGAGACAGAGAGGCAGAGACAGAGAGGCTGAGACAAAGAGGCAGAGACAGAGAGGCAGAGACAGAGCGGCAGAGACAGAGAGGCAGAGTCAGAGAGGCTGAGAGAGAGAGAGGCAGAGATAGAGAGGCAGAAACAGAGAGGCAAAGACAGAGAGGCAGTGATAGAGACAGAGAGGCAGAGACAGAGAGGCTGAGACAGAGAGGGAGAGACAGAGAGACAGAGACAGAGCAGCAGAGACAGAGAGGCGGAGACAGGGAAACAGAGAGGCAGAGACAGACAGGCAGAGACAGAGAGACAGAGACAGAGAGGCAGAAAGAGAGAGGCAAAGACAGAGAGGCAGTGACAGAGAGGCAAAGTCAGAGAGGCAGAATCAGAGAGGCAGAGCCAGAGAGGCAGAGACAGAGAGGCTGAGACAGGGAAACAGAGAGGCAGAGACAGACAGGCAGAGACAGAGAGACAGAGACAGAGAGGCAGAAAGAGAGAGGCAAAGACAGAGAGGCAGTGACAGAGAGGCAGAGTCAGAGAGGCAGAATCAGAGAGGCAGAGCCAGAGAGGCAGAGACAGAGGCAGAGACAGAGAGGCAGAGTCAGAGAGGCAGAATCAGAGAGGCAGAGACAGAGAGGCAGAGACAGAGAGGCTGAGACAAAGAGGCAGAGACAGAGAGGCAGAGACAGAGCGGCAGAGACAGAGAGGCAGAGTCAGAGAGGCTGAGAGAGAGAGAGGCAGAGATAGAGAGGCAGAAACAGAGAGGCAAAGACAGAGAGGCAGTGATAGAGACAGAGAGGCAGAGACAGAGAGGCTGAGACAGAGAGGGAGAGACAGAGAGACAGAGACAGAGCAGCAGAGACAGAGAGGCGGAGACAGGGAAACAGAGAGGCAGAGACAGACAGGCAGAGACAGAGAGACAGAGACAGAGAGGCAGAAAGAGAGAGGCAAAGACAGAGAGGCAGTGACAGAGAGGCAAAGTCAGAGAGGCAGAATCAGAGAGGCAGAGCCAGAGAGGCAGAGACAGAGAGGCTGAGACAGGGAAACAGAGAGGCAGAGACAGACAGGCAGAGACAGAGAGACAGAGACAGAGAGGCAGAAAGAGAGAGGCAAAGACAGAGAGGCAGTGACAGAGAGGCAGAGTCAGAGAGGCAGAATCAGAGAGGCAGAGCCAGAGAGGCAGAGACAGAGGCAGAGACAGAGAGGCAGAGTCAGAGAGGCAGAATCAGAGAGGCAGAGACAGAGAGGCAGAGACAGAGAGGCAGAGTCAGAGAGGCAGAATCAGAGAGGCAGAGCCAGAGAGGCAGAGACAGAGAGGCAGAGACAGAGAGGCAGAGACAGAGAGGCAGAGACAGAGAGGCAGAGACAGAGAGGCAGAAAGAGAGAGGCAAAGACAGAGAGGCAGAGACAGAGAGGCAGAGACAGAGAGGCAGAGACAGAGAGGCAGAATCAGAGAGGCAGAGCCAGAGAGGCAGAGACAGAGAGGCAGAGCCAGAGAGGCAGAGTCAGAGAGGCAGAGTCAGAGAGGCAGAGACAGAGAGGCAGAGACAGACAGAGTTAGAGAGGCAGAGACAGAGAGGCTGAGACAAAGAGGCAGAGACAGAGAGGCAGAGACAGAGCGGCAGAGACAGAGAGGCAGAGTCAGAGAGGCTGAGAGAGAGAGAGAGGCAGAGATAGAGAGGCAGAAACAGAGAGGCAAAAACAGAGAGGCAGTGATAGAGACAGAGAGGCAGAGACAGAGAGGTATAGACAGAGAGGGAGAGACAGAGAGACAGAGACAGAGCAGCAGAGACAGAGAGGCTGAGACAGGGAAACAGAGAGGCAGAGACAGAGAGGCAGAGACAGAGAGGCTGAGACAGGGAAACAGAGAGGCAGAGACAGAGAGGCAGAGACAGAGAGGCAGAGACAGAGAGGCTGAGACAGAGAGGCAGAGAGAGAGAGGCTGAGACAGAGAGGCTGAGACAGAGAGACAGAGAGGCAGAGACAGAGCGGCTGAGACAGGGAAACAGAGAGGCAGAGACAGAGAGGCAGAGACAGAGCGGCAGGGACAGAGAAGCAGAGACAGAGAGGCTGAGACAGAGAGGCTGAGACAGAGTCAGAGACAGAGAGGCTGAGACAGAGAGGCAGAGTCAGAGAGGCAGAGACAGAAAGGCTGAAAGAGAGAGGCAGAGACAGAGAGGCAGAGTCAGAGAGGCAGAGTCAGAGAGGCAGAGACAGAGAGGCAGAGACTGAGAGGCAGAGACTGAGAGGCAGAGACAGAGAGGTAAAGACAGAGAGGCTAAGGCAGAGAGGCTGAGACAGAGAGGCAGAGTCAGAGCGGCAGAGACAGAGAGGCAGAGACAGAGAGGCAGAGACAGAGAGGCAGAGACAGAGAGGCAGTGACAGAGAAGCTGAGAGAGAGAGGCTGAAAGAGAGAGGCAGAGACAGAGAGGCTGAGACAGAGAGGCCAAGACAGAGAGGCAGAGACAGAGCGGCAGAGAGAGAGAGGCTTAAAGAGAGAGGCAGAGACAGAGAGGCGGAGACAGAGAGGCTGAAAGAGAGAGGCAGAGACAGAGAGGCAGAGTCAGAGAGGCAGAGTCAGAGAGGCAGAGACAGAGAGGCAGAGACTGAGAGGCAGAGACTGAGAGGCAGAGACAGAGAGGTAAAGACAGAGAGGCTAAGGCAGAGAGGCTGAGACAGAGAGGCAGAGACAGAGCGGCAGAGACAGAGAGGCAGAGTCAGAGAGGCTGAGAGAGAGAGAGGCAGAGATAGAGAGGCAGAAACAGAGAGGCAAAGACAGAGAGGCAGTGATAGAGACAGAGAGGCAGAGACAGAGAGGCAGAGACAGAGAGGCTGAGACAGAGAGGGAGAGACAGAGAGACAGAGACAGAGCAGCAGAGACAGAGAGGCGGAGACAGGGAAACAGAGAGGCAGAGACAGAGAGGCAGAGACAGAGAGGCTGAGACAGGGAAACAGAGAGGCAGAGACAGACAGGCAGAGACAGAGAGACAGAGACAGAGAGGCAGAAAGAGAGAGGCAAAGACAGAGAGGCAGTGACAGAGAGGCAGAGTCAGAGAGGCAGAATCAGAGAGGCAGAGCCAGAGAGGCAGAGACAGAGAGGCAGAGACAGAGAGGCAGAGTCAGAGAGGCAGAATCAGAGAGGCAGAGAAAGAGAGGCAGAGACAGAGAGGCAGAGTCAGAGAGGCAGAATCAGAGAGGCAGAGCCAGAGAGGTAGAGACAGAGAGGCAGAGACAGAGAGGCAGAGACAGAGAGGCAGAGACAGAGAGGCAGAGACAGAGAGGCAGAAAGAGAGAGGCAAAGACAGAGAGGCAGAGACAGAGAGGCAGAGACAGAGAGGCAGAGACAGAGAGGCAGAATCAGAGAGGCAGAGCCAGAGAGGCAGAGACAGAGAGGCAGAGACAGAGAGGCAGAGTCAGAGAGGCAGAGTCAGAGAGGCAGAGACAGAGAGGCAGAGACAGCCAGAGTCAGAGAGGCAGAGACAGAGAGGCTGAGACAAAGAGGCAGAGACAGAGAGGCAGAGACAGAGCGGCAGAGACAGAGAGGCAGAGTCAGAGAGGCTGAGAGAGAGAGAGGCAGAGATAGAGAGGCAGAAACAGAGAGGCAAAGACAGAGAGGCAGTGATAGAGACAGAGAGGCAGAGACAGAGAGGTATAGACAGAGAGGGAGAGACAGAGAGACAGAGACAGAGCAGCAGAGACAGAGAGGCTGAGACAGGGAAACAGAGGCAGAGACAGAGAGGCAGAGACAGAGAGGCTGAGACAGGGAAACAGAGAGGCAGAGACAGAGAGGCAGAGACAGAGAGGCAGAGACAGAGAGGCTGAGACAGAGAGGCAGAGACAGAGAGGCTGAGACAGAGAGACAGAGAGGCAGAGACAGAGCGGCTGAGACAGGGAAACAGAGAGGCAGAGACAGAGAGGCAGAGACAGAGAGACAGAGAGGCAGAGACAGAGCGGCAGGGACAGAGAAGCAGAGACAGAGAGGCAGAGACAGAGAGGCTGAGACAGAGTCAGAGACAGAGAGGCTGAGACTGTGAGGCTGAGACAAAGAGGTAGAGACAGACAGAGACAGAGACAGAGAGGCAGAGATAGAGCGGCAAAGACAGACACGCAGAGACAGAGAGTCAGAGACAGAGAGTCAGAGACAGAGAGGTAAATACAGGCAGAGACAGAGAGGCCAAGACAGAGAGGCAGAGTCAGAGAGACATAGACAGAGAGGCAGAGACAGAGAGGTAAATACAGGCAGAGACAGAGAGGCTAAGACAGAGAGGCTGAGACAGAGAGGCAGAGTCAGAGAGGCAGAGTCAGAGAGGCAGAGTCAGAGAGGGAGAGACAGAGAGGCAGAGACAGAGAAGCAGAGACAGAGAGGCAGAGACAGAGCGGCAGAGACAGAGAGGCTGAAACAGAGAGACAGAGACAGAGAGGCAGAGTCAGAGAGGCTGAGAGAGAGAGAGGCAGAGACAGAGAGGCAGAAACAGAGAAGCAAAGACAGAGAGGCAGTGATAGAGAGGCAGAGTCAGAGAGGCAGAGAAAGAGAGGCCGAGAGAGAGAGGCTGAGACAGAGAGACAGAGAGGCAGAGGGGCAGAGACAGAGAAGCAGAGACAGAAGCAGAGACAGAGAGGCAGAGACAGAGAGGCTGAGACAAAGGGGCAGAGACAGAGAGGCAGAGACATAGAGGCTGAGACAGAGAGACAGAGAGAGAGGCAGAGACAGAGAGGCTGAGACAGAGAGGCAGAGTCAGAGAGGCAGAGACAGAGAGGCTGAGACAGAGAGGCAGAGTCAGAGAGGCAGAGACAGAGAGGCTGAAAGAGAGAGGCAGAGACAGAGAGGCAGAGTCAGAGAGGCAGAGTCAGAGAGGCAGAGACAGAGAGGCAGAGACAGAGAGGCAGAGACTGAGAGGCAGAGACAGAGAGGTAAAGACAGAGAGGCTAAGGCAGAGAGGGTGAGACAGAGAGGCAGAGACAGAGCGGCAGAGACAGAGAGGCAGAGACAGAGAGGCAGAGACAGAGAGGCAGAGACAGAGAGGCAGTGACAGAGAGGCTGAGAGAGAGAGGCTGAAAGAGAGAGGCAGAGACAGAGAGGCTGAGACAGAGAGGCCAAGACAGAGAGGCAGAGACAGAGCGGCAGAGAGAGAGAGGCTGAAAGAGAGAGGCAGAGACAGAGAGGCAGACACAGAGAGGAAGAGACAGAGAGGCGGAGACAGAGAGGCTGAAAGAGAGAGGCAGAGACAGAGAGGCAGAGTCAGAGAGGCAGAGTCAGAGAGGCAGAGACAGAGAGGTTGAGACTGAAAGGCAGAGACTGAGAGGCAGAGACAGAGCGGCAGAGACAGAGAGGCAGAGACAGAGAGGCAGAGACAGAGAGGCAGAGACAGAGAGGCAGAGTCAGAGAGGCAAGGTCAGAGAGGCTGAAACAGAGAGGCAGAGACAGAGAGGCAGAGACAGACAGAGACAGAGAGGCAGAGGCAGAGAGACAGAGACAAAGAGGCAGCTTCAGAGAGGCAGAGTGAGAGAGACAGACAGGCAGAGACAGAGAGGCAGAGACAGAGAGGCAGAAAGAGAGAGGCAAAGACAGAGAGGCAGAGACAGAGAGGCAGAGTCAGAGAGGCAGAATCAGAGAGGCAGAGCCAGAGAGGCAGAGACAGAGAGGCAGAGACAGAGAGGCAGAGTCAGAGAGGCAGAATCAGAGAGGCAGAGACAGAGAGGCAGAGACAGAGAGGCAGAGTCAGAGAGGCAGAATCAGAGAGGCAGAGCCAGAGAGGCAGAGACAGAGAGGCAGAGACAGAGAGGCAGAGACAGAGAGGCAGAGACAGAGAGGCAGAGACAGAGAGGCAGAAAGAGAGAGGCAAAGACAGAGAGGCAGAGACAGAGAGGCAGAGACAGAGAGGCAGAGACAGAGAGGTAGAATCAGAGAGGCAGAGCCAGAGAGGCAGAGACAGTGAGGCAGAGACAGAGAGGCAGAGTCAGAGAGGCAGAGTCAGAGAGGCAGAGACAGAGAGGCAGAGACAGACAGAGTCAGAGAGGCAGAGACAGAGAGACAGAGACAGAGAGGCAGCTTCAGAGAGGCAGAGTCAGTGAGACAGAGAGGCAGAGTCAGTGAGACAGAGAGGCAGAGACAGAGAGGCAGAGTCAGAGAGGCAGAGCCAGAGAGGCAGAGACAGAGAAGCAGAGACAGAGACAGAGAGGCAGAGACAGAGAGGCAGAGACAGAGAGGTAGAGACAGAGAGGGAGAGACAGAGAAGCTGAGACAAAGAGACTGAGACAGAGAGGAAGAGACAGAGAGGCTGAGACAAAGAGGCTGAGACAGAGAGGAAGAGACAGAGAGGCAGAGACAGAGAGGCTGAGACAGGGAAACAGAGAGGCAGATACAGAGAGGCAGAGACAGAGCGGCAGAGACAGAGAAGCAGAGACAGAGAAGCAGAGACAGAGAGGCTGAGACAGAGAGGCAGAGACAGAGAGGTTGAGACAGAGACAGAGAGGCTGAGACTGTGAGGCAGAGACAAAGAGGTAGAGACAGACAGGGACAGAGAGGCAGAGATAGAGCGGCAAAGACAGACACGCAGAGACAGAGAGACTGAGACAAAGAGGCATAGACAGAGACAGACAGAGACAGAGAGGCTGAGACAGAGAGGCAGAGACAGAGAGGCAGAGAAAGAGAGGTAGATACAGGCAGAGACAGAGAGACAGAGACAGAGAGGCCAAGACAGAGAAGCAGAGTCAGAGAGGCAGAGACAGAGCGGCAGAGACAGAGAGGCAGAAACAGAGAGGTAGAGACAGAGAGGCTAAGATAGAGAGGCTGAGACAGAGAGGCAGAGTCAGAGAGGCAGAGTCAGAGAGGCAGAGACAGAGAGGCAGAGTCAGAGAGGTAGAGACAGAGAAAGACAGAGACAGAGAGGCAGAGACAGAGAGACAGAGACAGAGAGGCAGCTTCAGAGAGGCAGAGTCAGAGAGGCAGAGAAAGAGAGGCAGAGACAGAGAGGCAGAGCCAGAGAGGCAGAGACAGAGAGGCAGAGACAGAGAGGCTGGGACACAGAGACAGAGAGGCAGAGACAGAGCGGCAGAGACAGAGAAGCAGAGACAGAGAGGCTGAGACAAAGGGGCAGAGACAGAGAGGCAGAGACAGAGAGGCTGAGACAGAGAGATAGAGAGAGAGGAAGAGACAGAGAGGCAGAATCAGAGAGGCAGAGACAGAGAGGCTGAGACAGAGAGGCAGAGTCAGAGACAGAGAGGCTGAGACAAAGAGGCAGAAACAGAGAGGCTGAGATATAGAGGCAGAGACAGAGAGGCAGAGACAGAGAGGCCAAGACAGAGAGGCTGAGACAGAGAGGCCAAGACAGAGAGTCTGAGACAGAGAGGTAGAGTCAGAGAGGCAGAGACAGAGAGGTAGAGACACAGAGGCTGAGACACAGAGGCAGAATCAGAGAGGCAGAGTCAGAGAGGCAGAGAAAGAGGCAGAGACAGACAGCGACAGAGAGGCAGAGACAGAGAGGCTGAGACAGAGAGGCAGAGTCAGAGTGGCAGAGTCAGAGAGGCAGCGACAGACATAGACAGAGAGGCAGAGACACAGAGGCAAAGACAGAGAAGAAGAGACAGAGAGGCAGAGTCAGACAGAGACAGAGACAGAGAGGCAGAGTTAGATAAGCAGAGACAGAGAGACAGAGACAGAGAGGCAGAGTCAGAGAGGCCGAGACAGAGAGGCAGAGACAGAGAAGCCGAGACAGAGAGGCAGAGACAGAGAGGCTGAGACAAAGAGGCTGAGACAGAGAGGAAGAGACAGAGAGGCAGAGACAGAGAGGCTGAGACAGGGAAACAGAGAGGCAGATACAGAGAGGCAGAGACAGAGCGGCAGAGACAGAGAAGCAGAGACAGAGAAGCAGAGACAGAAAGGCTGAGACAGAGAGGCAGAGACAGAGAGGTTGAGACAGAGACAGAGAGTAATATAATCACTTGAGTAATTAATGGGCTGTATAAATAATTTACTTGAATCAAAGCCTCAAACACCTACATTGGGGGGTTATTGCTAGAACTTCATATATGTCTAGGAACTAGTGTGGTTCGTACACCAGTTCATTGTGTAATAACCTAATCTTATGACCAATTAAAGAATTAATAGAAAATTTATCACCAATAAAGATATAGAATATTAACATCAGAAATTAATCATTATAATAAACACGTATTATCTCCAGTGTACAGCATTCCATGAATGATAACTAAAATACTGATAATTTGAATAATCAAAGAAATACGAAAAGTCTTAGCTTGAAGACGTTTTCAAAGACATCAGTTACGAATCATCCTCGGGATCTCCGGAATTCCTCGTAGAACACTGGGAGATGAATAACACGGGTAAAGTAACAGCTCGTGGATTCCTCAAACGCGAGCTGTAATTTAAGGGATATTACGTAGCAATGTACTAGGCTACTAAATATTCAAGAAAATGGAAATAAATTAATTTAGAATACTAACATGGGTTTTGTTTAAGTTGCTCGATGTAAGGACAAGCTACCCTGCCATATACAATTTCTAATGATGCATCAAAAGGGAGTTATATATATTTAGCTAAAAGGGTACTGAATAAGTTGAAGCTTGCCGAAACCGCGTCCCAGGCCCTAGTGTCACAATGGCGAACACGTGGTAGCTTGCTTGGCTTGGATGTCGACGCGCTTATTTGGCCGGTCACGACGGATCACGTAGAACAAATTAACTAGTTCTGTGATGAGTATCAGGTTAAATCTTGCTGACAACTTCACCGTAATGTGTCCTAGACTGACACCAAAACAAGTTGCTCAATTCCACAACAAGTCTTCACGCCGCACACTGGCGACTTCTCCTCGAGCTGTAGTCCACCACACAATGGCGTCTCTCCCCTCCGCGTCCCGCATTCGCCACAGAAATTATTTATCACGAATAATATTACTTCACGCAGTTGTGGCTAAAATGCTTTGATAAAGACTGGGGTGTAATTCTAGGGAGCTAAATATTATTACTTTCTCGTCTTATGGTGGTAAACAAGAAATGGCGATGATTTTAGTTTTCTTCACGGCATTCACGCGTGACGGTAAATTTTATTACTTGATAACAGTTGTAACTAAAAACTCTCGATTTGTCATTATTTGGAAGTTATGTTATCTGTAAATAATTATCACACGGAATACTGATGATTTTAGAGAATCACATTCAGTTCTCTAACACACTGGATATAAATGTGTTTAACTTGGTAGAATCTGACGCAATACTGATGCTTGGTTACGTAAGAATTCCAGCATTATTGTACAGATGCAATTATTAGTTCATGTTAACACTACTGTTAGTTAATTTTAGTTACTACAGTAATTAGTATATTTTAGTAATAGTTAATAATAATACAACAGTATGATATTAGTGTTGGAAATTTCCAACATAACTCCGGGGGGAGATTTATCGGGTCGCAGTGTAATGTTGAGTGCTGACATACCCATCCCGAAGTTAATAAGTATATTAGTATGTTAGTACACACATAACGAATGTCCCGTAATTGTCAAGGACATACAAGAACTTAAGTCTTGCAGATTTCATGTTAAATGGAACACGTTATTATGAATTATCTAAAGCTAATAACTAAGAAAGCTTACAATAAACTCTGTGACTGGTGTCGCTATGACATGTAATGTTTATGTTACTAAGTCTTAAAGTCTGTAAACTCTCAGATACTCTAGACAAAATGATGTTATTTATAGCCTATACAACAATTAAGAATTAAATCACACAATTCAAATAACTAAGAATCTACTGTGATGAGAATGTTATGGGTCATGGTGACTTGTAACGATTTGTTACTTGACATCACACCACAGTATCATCATGATTACTTAAATTGGATGGGAAGGTATTTGCTCTTGGTCAGAGCTGTAATAGGCTTGTAGTTTCCGCTTGCATTGTTGAGCAGCAGCTCTAGTGGGGTGGTTGCTCGGTGGATCAGAATCGCTGTCCTCGGAAACTACTGGTGAAGCTGGTTCTGGTAATTACTCTCGTTCTGCTAATTCGAGAGGTACCAACTTCTCTAAGGTTTTCAGGGTAGTGTTGCCTCAGCACAAAACTTTCACTACTCTCAGGATACCTTGGTGATCTGGATGGATAGCAACAATTTTGCCTATGGGCCACTCTGACCTTGGTCCATCACTGTCAACCAATACTAGGTCTCCTGGTTTAAGTTGTACTTTATTATAGGGACTCGAAGCTCAGTAGTGGTACTCTCGTAGAGCTGTGAGGTACTCTCGAGTCCACACCTCATTCCACCTTTCAATTACTCTTGAGAGATGTTGGTAACTTTCTACTAAGTCACTCCTCATTACATGTGAAGGGTCGACGGGGTCCTCTTCTGCCAAAGGTATGAGAGGGCTCAGCAGGCCTCCATGTATCAAGTGGGAGGGACTCAGAGGTTCTCTCTGTGAGAAATAATCTGACAGGTATGTTAATGGGCGGTTATTGACTAGCGCCTCGATTTCCACAACAAGGGTTTGGAGCTCGGAGTAACTAATTTTCTGTCGATGTAGGGTCTTTCTTAAACACTTCTTGACAGTTCCTATCATTCGTTCGTAGAACCCACCTTGCCAAGGGGCTCTTGGAGCTATAAATTTCCAGTGACATTGTCGTCTCTGCAGGACTGACTGTACTTCTGGATGATTCCATACTTCTCGCAGACAGGCTTCTCCTGCCACAAAATTTGAACCATTGTCCGATATCATTAGTTTGGGACAGGATCTGCGGGCTGCAAACCTACGAAAAGTCTGGATGAAAGCTTCAGCACTCATATCTGAAGTCACTTCTAGATGTACGCCTCTGGTGGTAGCACACGTAAAGAGGCATATGTAAGCTTTCACTGGTATCTTATCTGGATTGCCAGTGAGAAGCAAAGCTCCTGTGTAATCGACACCAGTGGTTTCAAAAGGACGAAGATGAACCACTCTTTCTTCAGGGAGTAGTGGAGGTCCTGGGTAAGGACATACTCGGGCATCCTATCTTTTGCAGATTACACAGAATTTAATAATTGACTTGACTGTCTGACGACCTTGAGGAAGCCAGTATTTCTGTCTAAGGTCGGTGAGAGTATCTAACACCACCATGTAAAGTACCATATTGATGGTGATGTAAAACTAGAAGTTTGGTAATGATGTGGTGACGTGGTAGAAGAATTGGATTCTTTGTATCTAGATCAATTTTTGCATGAAGCAAACGTCCTCCACACCTTAATATTTTATGGGTGTTGGCATCATACCAGATACCTAGAGACTTAGTTAATTTATCTGGAAGATTTTCATATTCGCTTCCATATGTCTCTTGCTGTGCACGTTTGATCCAGTAGAGGATAGGATTGGGAAACTTATGTCTGATTCCTATCTTAGCAAGAAAGTCAAACACATGTGCTGTCACTCTTAATAACTTACTTAAGTTGGAATAATTGTGAGGATCAATGGCTAAGATTCGTTGAGGTTCTGGTTCTTTCATGGGAGTGGTGATATTGGTCACTATGACTTGTGGCTTTTGTTTGGGCCACTGACCACCAACAAGCCATGAAGGTCCATTGAACCACAGCGAAGACTTGATAAGTTGTTTTAGTGTTAATCCTCGAGATAAATAATCTGCAGGATTGTCCTTAGTAGGAACATGTCTGAATTTATATCCAGCAGATAATTCATGAACTTCCCTAACACGATTACTGACGTAGGGAGTTTTATTATTGTTGTCTCTTACCCATTGTAAGACTGCCTCATTGTCTGACCACACGACAATCTCACCAAAGTGGATATTATTGAGTGTTTTGGTCAGGCAATGAGCCAATCTTACTCCCACCAGCAATGCTGTCAACTCCATTTGAGGTAAAGATCTCTTCTTAATGGGAGCAACCCTTGCTTTAGATGTGAGCAAAATTGATTGTGCACTATTAACTAAGTAGGCTACAGCGCCATATGCTTTGCCAGAGGCATCGCAAAAAACGTGCAAATTTGTGGGCAAGTCTGGTCCTGAAGCATTACGAGGAAATTTAATTTTAATTCAGTAATTAGTAGACTTTAGTAATAGTTAATAATAATACAACAGTATTGTATTAGTGTTGGAAATTTCCAACACAGACAGAGACAGTGATGCAGAGACGGAGAGGCAGCTTCAGAGAGGCAGAGTCAGAGAGGCAGAGACAGAGAGGCAGAGACAGAGAGGCAGAGTCAGAGAGGCAGAGACAGAGAGGCAGAGTCAGAGAGGCAGAGACAGAGAGGCAGAGACAGAGAGGCAGAGGCAGAGTCAGAGAGGCAGAGACAGAGAGGCAGAGTCAGAGAGGCAGAGACAGAGAGGCAGAGACAGAGAGGCAGAGACAGAGAGGCAGGGACAGAGAGACAGAGAGAGAGGGAGAGACAGAGAGGCTAAGACAAAGAGGCTGAGACAGAGAGGAAAAGACAGAGAGGCAGAGACAGAGAGGCTGAGACAGGGAAACAGAGAGGCAGAGACAGAGGGGCTGAGACAGAGAGGCAAAGACAGAGCGGCAGAGACAGAGAAGCAGAGACAGAGAGGCAGAGACACAGAGGCTGAGACAAAGGGGCAGAGACAGAGAGGCAGAGACAGAGAGGCTGAGACAGAGACACAGAGAGAGAGGCAGAGACAGAGAGGCTGAGACAGAGAGGCAGAGACAGAGAGGCTGAGACAGAGAGGCAGAGCCAGAGAGGAAGAGACAGAGAGGCTGAGAAAGAGGCAGAGGCAGAGAGGCTGAGACAGAGAGGCAGAGACAGAGAGGCCAAGACAGAGAGGCAAAGACAGAGAGGCTGAGACAGAGAGGCCAAGACAGAGAGGCCAAGACAGAGAGGTAGAGTCAGAGAGGCAGAGTCAGAGAGGCAGAGACAAAGAGGCAAAGACAGAGAGGCAGAGACAGAGAGGCAGAGACAGAGAGGTAGAGACAGAGAGGCTGAGACAGAGAGGCAGAGTCAGAGAGGAAGAGAAAGAGGCAGAGACAGACAGAGAAAGAGAGGCAGAGACAGAGAGGCCGAGACAGAGAGGCCGAGACAGAGAGGCTGTGACAGAGAGGCAAGGTCAGAGAGGAAGAGACAGAGAGGCAGAGACAGAGAGGCAGAGACAGAGAGGCAGAGAAAGAGAGGCTGAGACAGAGAGGCAGAGACAGAGCGGCAGAGACAGAGAAGCAGAGACAGAGAGGCAGAGACAGAGAAGCTGAGACAAAGAGGCAGAGACAGAGAGGCAGAGACAGAGCGGCAGAGACAGAGCGGCAGAGACAGAGAGGCTGAAACAGAGAGGCAGAGACAGAGAGGCAGAGACAGAGAGGCAGAGTCAGAGAGGCAGAGCCAGAGAGGCAGAGACAGAGAGGCAGGGACAGAGAGGCAGAGACAGAGAGGTAGAGACAGAGAGGGAGAGACAGAGAGGCTGAGACAAAGAGGCTGAGACAGAGAGGAAGAGACAGAGAGGCAGAGACAGAGAGGCTGAGACAGGGAAACAGAGAGGCAGAGACAGAGAGTCAGAGACAGAGAGGCTGAGACAGAGAGGCAGAGACAGAGCGGCAGAGACAGAGAAGCAGAGACAGAGAGGCTGAAACAGAGAGGCTGAGACAGAGAGGCTGAAACAGAGAAGCTGAGACAAAGGGCCAGAGACGGAGAGGCAGAGACAGAGAGGCTGAGACAGAGACACAGAGAGAGCGGCAGAGACAGAGAGGCTGAGACAGAGAGGCAGAGTCAGAGAGGTAGAGACAGAGAGGCTGAGACAGAGAGGCAGAGACACAGAAGCAGAGACAGAGAGGCAGAGACAGAGAGGCCAAGACAGAGAGGCCAAGACAGAGAGGCTGAGACAGAGAGGCAGAGACAGAGAGGCTGAGACAGAGAGGCCAAGACAGAGAGGCTGAGACAGAGAGGCAGAGTCAGAGAGGCAGAGACAGAGAGGCCGAGACAGAGAGGCCGAGACAGAGAGGCTGTGACAGAGAGGCAGAAAGAGACAGAGACTGAGAGGCAGAGACAGAGAGGGTGAGACAGAGAGGCAAAGACAGAGAGGCAGAGACAGAGAGGCAGAGACACAGAAGCAGAGACAGAGAGGCAGAGACAGAGAGGCCAAGACAGAGAGGCCAGAGACAGAGAGGCTGAGACAGAGAGGCAGAGACAGAGAGGCTGAGACAGAGAGGCCAAGACAGAGAGGCTGAGACAGAGAGGCAGAGTCAGAGAGGCAGAGACAGAGAGGCCGAGACAGAGAGGCCGAGACAGAGAGGCTGTGACAGAGAGGCAGAAAGAGACAGAGACTGAGAGGCAGAGACAGAGAGGGTGAGACAGAGAGGCAAAGACAGAGAGGCAGAGACAGAGAGGCAGAGTCAGAGAGGCAGAGTAAGAGAGGCAGAGACAGAGAGGCCGAGACAGAGAGGCCGAGACAGACAGGCTGTGACAGAGAGGCAGAAAGAGACAGAGACAGAGAGGCAGAGACAGAGAGGGTGAGACAGAGAGGGAAAGACAGAGAGGCAGAGACAAAGAGGCAGAGACAGAGAGGCAGAGTCAGACAGAGACAGAGAGGCAGAAACGGAGAGGCAGAGTCAGAGAGGCAGAGACAGAGAGGCAGAGACAGAGAGCCAGAGACAGAGAGGCAGAGACAGAGAGCCAGAGACAGAGAGGCAGAGACAGAGAAGCATAGTCAGAGAGGCAGAGAGAGAGAGGCAGAGACAGACAGAGACATAGAGGCTGAGACAGAGAGGCAAATACAGAGAAGCAGATACAGAGAGGAAGAGACAGAGAGGCAGAGACAGAGAGGCAGAGACAGACAGAGACAGAGAAGCAGAGACACAGAGGCAGAGACAGAGAGGCAGAGACAGAGAGGCAGAGACAGAGAGGGTGAGACAGAGAGGCAAAGACAGAGAGGCCGAGACAGAGAGGCAGAGACAGAGAGGCAGAAACAGAGAGGCAGCGACAGAAAGCCAGAGTCAGAGAGGCAGAGACAGAGAGGCAGAGACAGCGAGGCAGAGACAGAGAGGCAGAGACAGAGAGGCAGAGACAGACATAGACAGAGAGGCAGAAACGGAGAGCCAGAGACAGAGAGGCAGAGACAGAAAGAGTCAGAGAGGCAGAGACAGAGAGGCAGAGACAGAGAGCCAGAGACAGAGAGGAAGAGACAGGGAGGCAGAGACAGAGAGGCAGAGACAGAGAGGCAGAGACAGAGAGACAGAAACAGAGAGGCAGAGACAGAGAGACAGAAACAGAGAGGCAGAGACAGAGAGGCAGAGACAGAGAGGAAGAGACAGAGAGGCAGAGACAGAGAGGCAGAGACAGAGAGACAGAGACAGACAGAGACAGAGAAGCAGAGACAGAGAGGCAGAGACAGTGAGGCAGAGACAGAGAGGCAGAGACAGAGAGTCTGAGTCAGAGAGGCCGAGACAGAGAGGCAGAGACAGAGAGGCAGAAACAGAGAGGCAGAGACAGAGAGGTAGAGACAGAGAGGCAGAGACAGACAGAGACAGAGAGCCAGAGGCAGAGAGCCAGAGGCAGAGAGGCTGTGACAGAGAGGCAGAGTCAGAGAGGCTGAGACACAGAGGCAAAGACAGAGAGGCAGAGACAGAGAGGCAGAGACAGAGAAGCAGAGTCAGACAGAGACAGAGAGGCAGAGACAGAGAGGCAGAGACGGAGAGGCAGAGTCAGAGAGGCAGAGACAGAGAGGCAAAGACAGAGAGGCAGAGACAGAGAGGCAGAGACAGAGAGGCAGAGACAGAGAGGCAGAGACAGAGAGGCAGAGACAGAGAGGTAGAGAAGGAGAGGTAGAGAATGAGAGGCAGAGACAGAGAGGCAGAGACAGAGAGGTAGAGACAGAGAGGCTGAGACAGAGAGGCAGAATCAGAGAGGCAGAGTCAGAGAGGCAGAGACAGAGGCAGTGACAGACAGAGACAGAGAGGCAGAGACAGAGAGGCAGAGACAGAGAGGCTGTGACAGAGAGGCAGAGTCAGAGAGGCAGAGACAGACAGAGACAGAGAGGCTGAGACAGAGAGGCTGAGACAGAGAGGCAGAGACAGAGAGGCAGAGACAGACAGAGACAGAGAGGCTGAGACAGAGAGGCAAAGACAGAGAGGCAGAGACAGAGAGGCAGAGACAAAGAGGCAGAGACAGACAGAGACAGAGAGGCAGAGTCGGAGAGGCAGAGTCAGAGAGGCAGAGACAGAGAAGCAGAGACAGAGAGGCAGAGACAGAGAGGTAGAGACAGAGAGGCAGAGACAGAGATGCAGAGTCAGAGAGGCAGAAGCAGACAGAGGCAGAGACAGACAGAGGCAGAAAGGCTAAGACAGAGAGGCAAAGACAGAGAGGCAGAGACAGAGAGGCAGAGACAGAGAGGCAGAGACAGACAGAGACAGAGAGGCAGAGACAGACAGGCAGAGAAAGAGAGACAGAGAAAGACAGGCAGAGACAGAGAGGCAGAGACAGAAAGGCAGAGACAGACAGAGACAGAGAGGCAGAGAGAGAGAGGCTGAGACAGAGAGTCAAAGACAGAGAGGCAGAGACAGAGAGGCTGAGACAGAGATGCTGAGAGAGAGAGGCAGAGACAGAGAGGCAGAGACAGAGAGACAGAGACAGAGAGGCAGAAACAGACAGAAACAGAGAGGCAGAGACAGACAGAGACAGAGTGGCAGAGTTGGAGAGGCAGAGTCAGAGAGGCAGAGAAAGAGAAGCAGAGACAGAGAGGCAGAGACAGAGAGGCAGAGACAGAGAGGCAGAGACAGAGAGGCAGAGACAGAGAGGCTGAAACAGAGAGGTAGAGACAGAAAGGGAGAGACAGAGAGGCTGAGACAGAGAGGAAGAGACAGAGAGGCAAAGACAGAGAGGCTGAGACAGGGAAACAGAGTGGCAGATACAGAGAGGCAGAGGGAGAGAGGCTGAGACAGAGAGACAGAGAGGCAGAGACAGAGCGGCAGAGACAGAGAAGCAGAGACAGAGAGGCAGAGACAGAGAGGCTGAGACAAAGAGGCAGAGACAGAGAGCCAGAGACAGAGAGGCTGATACAGAGAGGCAGAGACAAAGACGCAGAGACAGAGAGGCAGAGACAGAGAGGCCAAGACAGAGAGACTGATACAGAGAGGTAGAGTCAGAGAGGCAGGGTCAGAGAGGCAGAGACAGAGAGGCAAAGACAGAGAGGCAGAGACAGAGAGGCAGAGACAGAGAGGTAGAGACATAGAAGTAGAGACAGAGAGGCTGAGACAGACAGGCAGAGTCAGAGAGGCAGAGTCAGAGAGGTAGAGACAGAGGCAGAGACAGACAGAGACAGAGAGGCAGAGTCGGAGAGGTAGAGTCAGAGTGGCAGATACAGAGAGGCAAAGACAGAGAGGTAGAGACAGAGAGGCAGAGACAGAGAGGCAGAGTCAGAGAGGCAGAAGCAGACAGAGGCAGAGACAGACAGAGGCAGAAAGGCTAAGACAGAGAGGCAAAGACAGAGAGGCAGAGACAGAGAGGCAGAGACAGAGGCAGAAAAAGACAGAGGCAGAGACAGACAGGCAGAGACAGAGAGACAGAGACAGACAGGCAGAGACAGAGAGGCAGAGACAGACAGAGACAGGGAGGAAGAGAGAGAGAGACTGAGACAGAGAGTCAAAGACAGAGAGGCAGAGACAGAGAGGGTGAGACAGAGAGGCAAAGACAGAGAGGCAGAGACAAAGAGGCAGAGACAGAGAGGCAGAGTCAGACAGAGACAGAGAGGCAGAAACGGAGAGGCAGAGTCAGAGAGGCAGAGACAGAGAGGCAGAGACAGAGAGCCAGAGACAGAGAGGCAGAGACAGAGAGCCAGAGACAGAGAGGCAGAGACAGAGAAGCATAGTCAGAGAGGCAGAGAGAGAGAGGCAGAGACAGACAGAGACATAGAGGCTGAGACAGAGAGGCAAATATAGAGAAGCAGATACAGAGAGGAAGAGACAGAGAGGCAGAGACGGAGAGGTAGAGTCAGAGTGGCAGATACAGAGAGGCAAAGACAGAGAGGTAGAGACAGAGAGGCAGAGACAGAGAGGCAGAGTCAGAGAGGCAGAAGCAGACAGAGGCAGAGACAGACAGATGCAGAAAGGCTAAGACAGAGAGACAAAGACAGAGAGGCAGAGACAGAGAGGCAGAGACAGAGGCAGAAAAAGACAGAGGCAGAGACAGACAGGCAGAGACAGAGAGACAGAGACAGACAGGCAGAGACAGAGAGGCAGAGACAGACAGAGACAGGGAGGAAGAGAGAGAGAGACTGAGACAGAGAGTCTAAGACAGAGAGGCAGAGACAGAGAGGCTGAGACAGAGATGCTGAGAGAGAGAGGCAGAGACAGAGAGGCAGAGACAGAGAGACAGAGACAGAGAGGCAGAAACAGACACAGACAGAGAGGCAGAGACAGACAGACAGAGACAGAGAGGCAGCTTCAGAGAGGTAGAGTCAGAGAGGCAGAGACAGAGAGGCAGAGTCAGAGAGGCAGTTCCAGAGAGGAAGAGACAGAGAGGCAGCGACAGAGAGGCAGAGACAGAGAGGTAGAGACAGAGAAGGAGAGACAGAGAGGCTGAGACAAAGAGGCTGAGACAGAGAGACAGAGACAGAGAGGCAGAGACAGAGAGGTAGAGACAGAGAGGCAGAGACAGAGAGACAGAGACAGAGACAGAGAGGCAGAGACAGACAGACAGGGACAGAGAGGCAGCTTTAGAGAGGCAGAGTCAGAGAGGCAGTTCCAGAGAGGAAGAGACAGAGAGGCAGGGACAGAGAGGCAGAGACAGAGAGGTTGAGACAGAGAAGGAGAGACAGAGAGGCTGAGACAAAGAGGCTGAGACAGAGAGGAAAAGACAGAGAGGCAGAGACAGAGAGGCTGAAACAGGGTAACAGAGAGGTAGAGACCGAGAGGCAGAGATAGAGAGGCTGAGACAGAGAGACAGAGAGGCAGAGACAGAGCGGCAGAGACAGAGAAGCAGATATAGAGAGGCAGAGACAGAGAGGTTGAGACAAAGGGGCAGAGACAGAGAGGCAGAGACAGAGAGGCTGAGACAGAGAGGCAAAGTCAAATAGGCAGAGACAGAGAGGCTGAGACAGAGAGGTAGAGTCAGAGAGGAAGAGACAGAGAGGCTGAGAAAGAGGCAGAGACAGAGAGGCAGAGACAGAGAGGCAGAGACACAGAGGCCAAGACAGAGAGACTGAGACAGAGAGGCAGAGTCAGAGAGGCAGAGACAAAGAGGCAAAGACAGAGAGGCAGATACAGAGAGGCAGAGACAGAGAGGAAGAGACAGAGAGGCTGAGACAGAGAGGCAGAGTCAGAGAGGCAGAGTCAGAGAGGCAGAGAAAGAGGCAGAGACAGACAGAGACAGAGAGGCAGAGACAGAGAGGCAGAGTCAGAGAGGAAGAGACAGAGAGGCTGAGAAAGACGCAGAGACAGAGAGGCTCTGTCAGAGAGGCAGAGACAGAGAGGCCAAGACAGAAAGGCCAAGACAGAGAGGCTGAGACAGAGAGGTAGAGTCAGAGAGGCAGAGTCAGAGAGGCAGAGACAAAGAGGCAAAGACAGAACGGGAGAGACAGAGAGGCCAAGACAGAGAGGCCAAGACAGAGAGGCCAAGACAGAGAGGCCAAGACAAAGAGGCTGAGACAGAGAGGTAGAGTCAGAGAGACAGAGTCAGAGAGGCAGAGACAAAGAGGCAAAGACAGAACGGCAGAGACAGAGAGGCAGAGACAGAGAGGTAGAGACAGAGAGGCTGAGACAGAGAGGCAGATTCAGAGAGGCAGAGTCAGAGAGGCAGAGAAAGAGGCAGAGACAGACAGAGACAGAGAGGCTGACACAGAGAGGCAAAGACAGAGAGGCAGAGACAGAGAGGCAGAGACAGAGAGGCAGAGTCAGACAGAGACAGATAGGCAGAGACAGAGAGGCAGAGACAGAGAGGCTGAGACAGAGAGGCAGAGAGAGACAGAGACAGAGAGGCAGAGTCAGAGAGGCAGAGACAGAGAGGCAGAGACAGAGAGACAGAGGCAGAGAGGCAGAGACAGAGAGGCAGAGACAGAGAGGCATAGACAGAGAGACAGAGACAGAGAGGCAGAGACAGAGAGGCAGAGACAGAGAAGCATAGTCAGAAAGGCAGAGACAGAGAGGCAGAGACAGACAGAGACAGAGAGGCTGTGACAGAGAGCCAGAGACAGAGAGGCAGAGACAGAGAGGGAGAGACAGAAAGAGACAGAGAGGCAGAGACAGAGAGGCAGAGACAGAGAGGCAGAGACAGAGAGGCAGAGACAAAGAGGCAGAGACAGACAGAGACAGAGAAGCAGAGGCAGAGAGGCTGTGACAGAGAGGCAGAGTCAGAGAGGCAGAGACAGAGAGGCAGAGTCAGAGAGGCTGAGACAGAGAAGCAAAGACAGAGAGGCAGAGACAGAGAGGCAGAGTCAGAGAGGCAGAGACAGAGAGGCAGAGACAGAGAGGCAGAGACAGAGAGGCAGAGACAGAGAGGCAGAGACAGAGAGGCAGAGACAGAGAGGCAGACACAGAGAGGCAGAGACAGATAGGCAGAGACAGAGAGGTAGAGAAAGAGAGGCAAAAACAGAGAGGCAGATACAGAGTGGCAGAGACAGAGAGGTAGAGACAGAGAGGATGAGACAGAGAGGTAGAGACAGAGAGGCAGAGACATTGAGGAAAAGACAGAGAGGCAGAGAAAGAGAGGTAGAGAAAGAGGAGCAGAGACAGAGAGGCAGAGACAGAGAGGCAGAGTCAGAGAGGCAGAGACAGAGAGGTAGAGACAGACAGGCTGAGACAGAGAGGCAGAGTCAGAGAGGTAGAGTCAGAGAGGCAGAGACAGAGAAACAGAGACATTGAGGCAGAGACAGAGAGGAAGAAACAGAGAAGTAGAGACAAAGAGGGAGAGACAGAGAGGCTGAGACAGAGAGGAAGAGACAGAGAGGCAAAGACAGAGAGTCTGAGACAGGGAAACAAAGAGGCAGAGACAGAGAGGCAGAGGCAGAGAGGCTGAGACAGAGAGACAGAGAGGCAGAGACAGAGCGGCAGAGACAGAGAGGCAGAGACAGAGAGGCAAAGACAGATAGGCAGAGACAGAGAGGTAGAGAAAGAGAGGCAGAGACAGAGAGGCAGAGACGGAGAGGCAGAGTCAGAGAGGCAGAGACAGAGAGGCAGAGACAGAGAGGCAGAGACAGAGAGGCAGAGACAGAGAGGCAGAGACAGAGAGGCAGAGACAGAGAGGCAGAAGCAGACAGAGGCAGAGACAGACAGAGGCAGAAAGGCTAAGACAGAGAGGCAAAGACAGAGAGGCAGAGACAGAGAGGCAGAGACAGAGGCAGAAAAAGACAGAGGCAGAGACAGACAGGCAGAGACAGAGAGACAGAGACAGACAGGCAGAGACAGAGAGGCAGAGACAGACAGAGACAGGGAGGAAGAGAGAGAGAGACTGCGACAGAGAGTCAAAGACAGAGAGGCAGAGACAGAGAGGGTGAGAAAGAGAGGCAAAGACAGAGAGGCAGAGACAAAGAGGCAGAGACAGAGAGGCAGAGTCAGACAGAGACAGAGAGGCAGAAACGGAGAGGCAGAGTCAGAGAGGCAGAGACAGAGAGGCAGAGACAGAGAGCCAGAGACAGAGAGGCAGAGACAGAGAGCCAGAGACAGAGAGGCAGAGACAGAGAAGCATAGTCAGAGAGGCAGAGAGAGAGAGGCAGAGACAGACAGAGACATAGAGGCTGAGACAGAGAGGCAAATACAGAGAAGCAGATACAGAGAGGAAGAGACAGAGAGGCAGAGACAGAGAGGCAGAGACAGACAGAGACAGAGAAGCAGAGACACAGAGGCAGAGACAGAGAGGCAGAGACAGAGAGGCAGAGACAGAGAGGGTGAGACAGAGAGGCAAAGACAGAGAGGCCGAGACAGAGAGGCAGAGACAGAGAGGCAGAAACAGAGAGGCAGCGACAGAAAGCCAGAGTCAGAGAGGCAGAGACAGAGAGGCAGAGACAGACATAGACAGAGAGGCAGAAACGGAGAGCCAGAGACAGAGAGGCAGAGACAGAAAGAGTCAGAGAGGCAGAGACAGAGAGGCAGAGACAGAGAGCCAGAGACAGAGAGGAAGAGACAGGGAGGCAGAGACAGAGAGGCAGAGACAGAGAGGCAGAGACAGAGAGACAGAAACAGAGAGGCAGAGACAGAGAGACAGAAACAGAGAGGCAGAGACAGAGAGGCAGAGACAGAGAGGAAGAGACAGAGAGGCAGAGACAGAGAGGCAGAGACAGAGAGACAGAGACAGACAGAGACAGAGAAGCAGAGACAGAGAGGCAGAGACAGTGAGGCAGAGACAGAGAGGCAGAGACAGAGAGTCTGAGTCAGAGAGGCCGAGACAGAGAGGCAGAGACAGAGAGGCAGAAACAGAGAGGCAGAGACAGAGAGGTAGAGACAGAGAGGCAGAGACAGACAGAGACAGAGAGCCAGAGGCAGAGAGCCAGAAGCAGAGAGGCTGTGACAGAGAGGCAGAGTCAGAGAGGCTGAGACACAGAGGCAAAGACAGAGAGGCAGAGACAGAGAGGCAGAGACAGAGAAGCAGAGTCAGACAGAGACAGAGAGGCAGAGACAGAGAGGCAGAGACGGAGAGGCAGAGTCAGAGAGGCAGAGACAGAGAGGCAAAGACAGAGAGGCAGAGACAGAGAGGCAGAGACAGAGAGGCAGAGACAGAGAGGCAGAGACAGAGAGGCAGAGACAGAGAGGCAGAGACAGAGAGGTAGAGAAGGAGAGGTAGAGAATGAGAGGCAGAGACAGAGAGGCAGAGACAGAGAGGTAGAGACAGAGAGGCTGAGACAGAGAGGCAGAATCAGAGAGGCAGAGTCAGAGAGGCAGAGACAGAGGCAGTGACAGACAGAGACAGAGAGGCAGAGACAGAGAGGCAGAGACAGAGAGGCTGTGACAGAGAGGCAGAGTCAGAGAGGCAGAGACAGACAGAGACAGAGAGGCTGAGACAGAGAGGCTGAGACAGAGAGGCAGAAACAGAGAGGCAGAGACAGACAGAGACAGAGAGGCAGAGACAGAGAGGCAAAGACAGAGAGGCAGAGACAGAGAGGCAGAGACAAAGAGGCAGAGACAGACAGAGACAGAGAGGCAGAGTCGGAGAGGCAGAGTCAGAGAGGCAGAGACAGAGAAGCAGAGACAGAGAGGCAGAGACAGAGAGGTAGAGACAGAGAGGCAGAGACAGAGATGCAGAGTCAGAGAGGCAGAGACAGACAGAGACAGAGAGGCAGAGACAGACAGGCAGAGAAAGAGAGACAGAGAAAGACAGGCAGAGACAGAGAGGCAGAGACAGAAAGGCAGAGACAGACAGAGACAGAGAGGCAGAGAGAGAGAGGCTGAGACAGAGAGTCAAAGACAGAGAGGCAGAGACAGAGAGGCTGAGACAGAGATGCTGAGAGAGAGAGGCAGAGACAGAGAGGCAGAGACAGAGAGACAGAGGCAGAGAGGCAGAAACAGACAGAAACAGAGAGGCAGAGACAGACAGAGACAGAGTGGCAGAGTTGGAGAGGCAGAGTCAGAGAGGCAGAGAAAGAGAAGCAGAGACAGAGAGGCAGAAAGAGAGAGGCAGAGACAGAGAGGCAGAGACAGAGAGGCAGAGACAGAGAGGCTGAAACAGAGAGGTAGAGACAGAAAGGGAGAGACAGAGAGGCTGAGACAGAGAGGAAGAGACAGAGAGGCAAAGACAGAGAGGCTGAGACAGGGAAACAGAGTGGCAGATACAGAGAGGCAGAGGGAGAGAGGCTGAGACAGAGAGACAGAGAGGCAGAGACAGAGCGGCAGAGACAGAGAAGCAGAGACAGAGAGGCAGAGACAGAGAGGCTGAGACAAAGAGGCAGAGACAGAGAGCCAGAGACAGAGAGGCTGATACAGAGAGGCAGAGACAAAGACGCAGAGACAGAGAGGCAGAGACAGAGAGGCCAAGACAGAGAGACTGATACAGAGAGGTAGAGTCAGAGAGGCAGGGTCAGAGAGGCAGAGACAGAGAGGCAAAGACAGAGAGGCAGAGACAGAGAGGCAGAGACAGAGAGGTAGAGACATAGAAGTAGAGACAGAGAGGCTGAGACAGACAGGCAGAGTCAGAGAGGCAGTGTCGGAGAGGTAGAGTCAGAGTGGCAGATACAGAGAGGCAAAGACAGAGAGGTAGAGACAGAGAGGCAGAGACAGAGAGGCAGAGTCAGAGAGGCAGAAGCAGACAGAGGCAGAGACAGACAGAGGCAGAAAGGCTAAGACAGAGAGGCAAAGACAGAGAGGCAGAGACAGAGAGGCAGAGACAGAGGCAGAAAAAGACAGAGGCAGAGACAGACAGGCAGAGACAGAGAGACAGAGACAGACAGGCACAGACAGAGAGGCAGAGACAGAGAGAGACAGGGAGGAAGAGAGAGAGAGACTGAGACAGAGAGTCAAAGACAGAGAGGCAGAGACAGAGAGGCTGAGACAGAGATGCTGAGAGAGAGAGGCAGAGACAGAGAGGCAGAGACAGAGAGACAGAGACAGAGAGGCAGAGTCAGAGAGGCAGTTCCAGAGAGGAAGAGACAGAGAGGCAGCGACAGAGAGGCAGAGACAGAGAGGTAGAGACAGAGAAGGAGAGACAGAGAGGCTGAGACAAAGAGGCTGAGACAGAGAGACAGAGACAGAGAGGCAGAGACAGAGAGGTAGAGACAGAGAGGCAGAGACAGAGAGACAGAGACAGAGACAGAGAGGCAGAGACAGACAGACAGGGACAGAGAGGCAGCTTTAGAGAGGCAGAGTCAGAGAGGCAGTTCCAGAGAGGAAGAGACAGAGAGGCAGGGACAGAGAGGCAGAGACAGAGAGGTTGAGACAGAGAAGGAGAGACAGAGAGGCTGAGACAAAGAGGCTGAGACAGAGAGGAAAAGACAGAGAGGCAGAGACAGAGAGGCTGAAACAGGGTAACAGAGAGGCAGAGATAGAGAGGCTGAGACAGAGAGACAGAGAGGCAGAGACAGAGCGGCAGAGACAGAGAAGCAGATATAGAGAGGCAGAGACAGAGAGGTTGAGACAAAGGGGCAGAGACAGAGAGGCAGAGACAGAGAGGCTGAGACAGAGAGGCAAAGTCAAATAGGCAGAGACAGAGAGGCTGAGACAGAGAGGTAGAGTCAGAGAGGAAGAGACAGAGAGGCTGAGAAAGAGGCAGAGACAGAGAGGCAGAGACAGAGAGGCAGAGACAGAGAGGCCAAGACAGAGAGACTGAGACAGAGAGGCAGAGTCAGAGAGGCAGAGACAAAGAGGCAAAGACAGAGAGGCAGATACAGAGAGGCAGAGACAGAGAGGTAGAGACAGAGAGGCTGAGACAGAGAGGCAGAGTCAGAGAGGCAGAGTCAGAGAGGCAGAGAAAGAGGCAGAGACAGACAGAGACAGAGAGGCAGAGACAGAGAGGCAGAGTCAGAGAGGAAGAGACAGAGAGGCTGAGAAAGACGCAGAGACAGAGAGGCTCTGACAGAGAGGCAGAGACAGAGAGGCCAAGACAGAAAGGCCAAGACAGAGAGGCTGAGACAGAGAGGTAGAGTCAGAGAGGCAGAGTCAGAGAGGCAGAGACAAAGAGGCAAAGACAGAACGGGAGAGACAGAGAGGCCAAGACAGAGAGGCCAAGACAGAGAGGCCAAGACAGAGAGGCCAAGACAAAGAGGCTGAGACAGAGAGGTAGAGTCAGAGAGACAGAGTCAGAGAGGCAGAGACAAAGAGGCAAAGACAGAACGGCAGAGACAGAGAGGCAGAGACAGAGAGGTAGAGACAGAGAGGCTGAGACAGAGAGGCAGATTCAGAGAGGCAGAGTCAGAGAGGCAGAGAAAGAGGCAGAGACAGACAGAGACAGAGAGGCTGACACAGAGAGGCAAAGACAGAGAGGCAGAGACAGAGAGGCAGAGACAGAGAGGCAGAGTCAGACAGAGACAGATAGGCAGAGACTGAGAGGCAGAGACGGAGAGACAGAGTCAGAGAGGCAGAGACAGAGAGGCAAAGACAGAGAGGCAGAGACAAAGAGGCAGAGACAGAGAGGCAGAGACAGAGAGGCTGATACAGAGAGGCAGAGACAGAGAAGCAGAGACAGAGAGGCAGAGACAGAGAGGCCAAGACAGAGAGGCTGAGACAGAGATATAGAATCAGAGAGGCAGAGTCAGAGAGGCGGAGACAGAGAGGCAAAGACAGAGAGGCAGAGACAGAGGCAGAGACAGAGAGGTAGAGACAGAGAGGTAGTGACAGAGAGGCTGAGACAGAGAGGCAGAGTCAGAGAGGCAGAGTCAGAGAGGCAGAGACAGAGGCAAAGACAGACAGAGACAGAGAGGCAGAGTCGGAGAGGCAGAGTCAGAGAGGCAGAGACAGAGAAGCAGAGACAGAAAGGCAGAGACAGAGAGGCAGAGACAGAGAGGCAGAGACAGAGAGACAGAGACAGAGAGGAAGAGACAGAGAGGCAGAGACAGAGAGGCAGAGACAGAGAGGCAGAGTCAGAGAGGCAGAAGCAGACAGAGGCAGAGACAGACAGAGGCAGAAAGGCTAAGACAGAGAGGCAAAGGCAGAGAGGCAGAGACAGACAGAGACAGAGAGGCAGAGACAGACATTCAGAGACTGAGAGGCAGAGACAGACAGGCAGAGACAGAGATGCAGAGACAGAATGGCAGAGACAGACAGAGACAGAGAGGCAGAGAGAGAGAGAGGCTGAGACAGAGAGTCAAAGACAGAGAGGAAGAGTCAGAGAGGCTGAGACAGAGAGGCAGAGACAGAGAGGCTGAGACAGAGAGGCTGAGAGAGAGAGGCAGAGACAGAGAGACAGAGTAAGAGAGGCTGAGACAGAGAGGCAGAGACAGAGAGGCAGAAACAGAGAGGCAGAGACAGAGAGGCAGAGACAGAGAGGCAGAGACAGAGAGGCAGAGACAGAGAGGCAGAGACAGAGAGACAGAGACAGAGAGGCAGAGACAGAGAGGCAGAAACAGAGAGACAGAGGCAGAGAGGCAGAGACAGAGAGCCAGAGACAGAGAGCCAGAGACAGAGAGGCAGAGACAGAGAGGCTGAGACAGAGACACAGAGAGAGAGGCAGAGACAGAGAGGCTGAGACAGATAGGCAATGTCAGATAGGCAGAGACAGAGAGGCTGAGACAGGGAGGCAGAGTCAGAGAGGCAGAGACAGAGAGCCAGAGACAGAGAGGCAGAGACAGAGAGCCAGAGACAGAGAGGCAGAGACAGAGAAGCATAGTCAGAGAGGCAGAGAGAGAGAGGCAGAGACAGACAGAGACATAGAGGCTGAGACAGAGAGGCAAATACAGAGAAGCAGATACAGAGAGGAAGAGACAGAGAGGCAGAGACAGAGAGGCAGAGACAGACAGAGACAGAGAAGCAGAGACACAGAGGCAGAGACAGAGAGGCAGAGACAGAGAGGCAGAGACAGAGAGGGTGAGACAGAGAGGCAAAGACAGAGAGGCCGAGACAGAGAGGCAGAGACAGAGAGGCAGAAACAGAGAGGCAGCGACAGAAAGCCAGAGTCAGAGAGGCAGAGACAGAGAGGCAGAGACAGCGAGGCAGAGACAGAGAGGCAGAGACAGAGAGGCAGAGACAGACATAGACAGAGAGGCAGAAACGGAGAGCCAGAGACAGAGAGGCAGAGACAGAAAGAGTCAGAGAGGCAGAGACAGAGAGGCAGAGACAGAGAGCCAGAGACAGAGAGGAAGAGACAGGGAGGCAGAGACAGAGAGGCAGAGACAGAGAGGCAGAGACAGAGAGACAGAAACAGAGAGGCAGAGACAGAGAGACAGAAACAGAGAGGCAGAGACAGAGAGGCAGAGACAGAGAGGAAGAGACAGAGAGGCAGAGACAGAGAGGCAGAGACAGAGAGACAGAGACAGACAGAGACAGAGAAGCAGAGACAGAGAGGCAGAGACAGTGAGGCAGAGACAGAGAGGCAGAGACAGAGAGTCTGAGTCAGAGAGGCCGAGACAGAGAGGCAGAGACAGAGAGGCAGAAACAGAGAGGCAGAGACAGAGAGGTAGAGACAGAGAGGCAGAGACAGACAGAGACAGAGAGCCAGAGGCAGAGAGCCAGAGGCAGAGAGGCTGTGACAGAGAGGCAGAGTCAGAGAGGCTGAGACACAGAGGCAAAGACAGAGAGGCAGAGACAGAGAGGCAGAGACAGAGAAGCAGAGTCAGACAGAGACAGAGAGGCAGAGACAGAGAGGCAGAGACGGAGAGGCAGAGTCAGAGAGGCAGAGACAGAGAGGCAAAGACAGAGAGGCAGAGACAGAGAGGCAGAGACAGAGAGGCAGAGACAGAGAGGCAGAGACAGAGAGGCAGAGACAGAGAGGTAGAGAAGGAGAGGTAGAGAATGAGAGGCAGAGACAGAGAAGCAGAGACAGAGAGGTAGAGACAAAGAGGCTGAGACAGAGAGGCAGAATCAGAGAGGCAGAGTCAGAGAGGCAGAGACAGAGGCAGTGACAGACAGAGACAGAGAGGCAGAGACAGAGAGGCAGAGACAGAGAGGCTGTGACAGAGAGGCAGAGTCAGAGAGGCAGAGACAGACAGAGACAGAGAGGCTGAGACAGAGAGGCTGAGACAGAGAGGCAGAGACAGAGAGGCAGAGACAGACAGAGACAGAGAGGCTGAGACAGAGAGGCAAAGACAGAGAGGCAGAGACAGAGAGGCAGAGACAAAGAGGCAGAGACAGACAGAGACAGAGAGGCAGAGTCGGAGAGGCAGAGTCAGAGAGGCAGAGACAGAGAAGCAGAGACAGAGAGGCAGAGACAGAGAGGTAGAGACAGAGAGGCAGAGACAGAGATGCAGAGTCAGAGAGGCAGAAGCAGACAGAGGCAGAGACAGACAGAGGCAGAAAGGCTAAGACAGAGAGGCAAAGACAGAGAGGCAGAGACAGAGAGGCAGAGACAGAGAGGCAGAGACAGACAGAGACAGAGAGGCAGAGACAGACAGGCAGAGAAAGAGAGACAGAGAAAGACAGGCAGAGACAGAGAGGCAGAGACAGAAAGGCAGAGACAGACAGAGACAGAGAGGCAGAGAGAGAGAGGCTGAGACAGAGAGTCAAAGACAGAGAGGCAGAGACAGAGAGGCTGAGACAGAGATGCTGAGAGAGAGAGGCAGAGACAGAGAGGCAGAGACAGAGAGACAGAGACAGAGAGGCAGAAACAGACAGAAACAGAGAGGCAGAGACAGACAGAGACAGAGTGGCAGAGTTGGAGAGGCAGAGTCAGAGAGGCAGAGAAAGAGAAGCAGAGACAGAGAGGCAGAGACAGAGAGGCAGAGACAGAGAGGCAGAGACAGAGAGGCAGAGACAGAGAGGCTGAAACAGAGAGGTAGAGACAGAAAGGGAGAGACAGAGAGGCTGAGACAGAGAGGAAGAGACAGAGAGGCAAAGACAGAGAGGCTGAGACAGGGAAACAGAGTGGCAGATAAAGAGAGGCAGAGGGAGAGAGGCTGAGACAGAGAGACAGAGAGGCAGAGACAGAGCGGCAGAGACAGAGAAGCAGAGACAGAGAGGCAGAGACAGAGAGGCTGAGACAAAGAGGCAGAGACAGAGAGCCAGAGACACAGAGGCTGATACAGAGAGGCAGAGACAAAGACGCAGAGACAGAGAGGCAGAGACAGAGAGGCCAAGACAGAGAGACTGATACAGAGAGGTAGAGTCAGAGAGGCAGGGTCAGAGAGGCAGAGACAGAGAGGCAAAGACAGAGAGGCAGAGACAGAGAGGCAGAGACAGAGAGGTAGAGACATAGAAGTAGAGACGGAGAGGCTGAGACAGACAGGCAGAGTCAGAGAGGCAGAGTCAGAGAGGTAGAGACAGAGGCAGAGACAGACAGAGACAGAGAGGCAGAGTCGGAGAGGTAGAGTCAGAGTGGCAGATACAGAGAGGCAAAGACAGAGAGGTAGAGACAGAGAGGCAGAGACAGAGAGGCAGAGTCAGAGAGGCAGAAGCAGACAGAGGCAGAGACAGACAGAGGCAGAAAGGCTAAGACAGAGAGGCAAAGACAGAGAGGCAGAGACAGAGAGGCAGAGACAGAGGCAGAAAAAGACAGAGGCAGAGACAGACAGGCAGAGACAGAGAGACAGAGACAGACAGGCAGAGACAGAGAGGCAGAGACAGACAGAGACAGGGAGGAAGAGAGAGAGAGACTGAGACAGAGAGTCAAAGACAGAGAGGCAGAGACAGAGAGGGTGAGACAGAGAGGCAAAGACAGAGAGGCAGAGACAAAGAGGCAGAGACAGAGAGGCAGAGTCAGACAGAGACAGAGAGGCAGAAACGGAGAGGCAGAGTCAGAGAGGCAGAGACAGAGAGGCAGAGACAGAGAGCCAGAGACAGAGAGGCAGAGACAGAGAGCCAGAGACAGAGAGGCAGAGACAGAGAAGCATAGTCAGAGAGGCAGAGAGAGAGAGGCAGAGACAGACAGAGACATAGAGGCTGAGACAGAGAGGCAAATACAGAGAAGCAGATACAGAGAGGAAGAGACAGAGAGGCAGAGACGGAGAGGTAGAGTCAGAGTGGCAGATACAGAGAGGCAAAGACAGAGAGGTAGAGACAGAGAGGCAGAGACAGAGAGGCAGAGTCAGAGAGGCAGAAGCAGACAGAGGCAGAGACAGACAGATGCAGAAAGGCTAAGACAGAGAGGCAAAGACAGAGAGGCAGAGACAGAGAGGCAGAGACAGAGGCAGAAAAAGACAGAGGCAGAGACAGACAGGCAGAGACAGAGAGACAGAGACAGACAGGCAGAGACAGAGAGGCAGAGACAGACAGAGACAGGGAGGAAGAGAGAGAGAGACTGAGACAGAGAGTCTAAGACAGAGAGGCAGAGACAGAGAGGCTGAGACAGAGATGCTGAGAGAGAGAGGCAGAGACAGAGAGGCAGAGACAGAGAGACAGAGACAGAGAGGCAGAAACAGACACAGACAGAGAGGCAGAGACAGACAGACAGAGACAGAGAGGCAGCTTCAGAGAGGTAGAGTCAGAGAGGCAGAGACAGAGAGGCAGAGTCAGAGAGGCAGTTCCAGAGAGGAAGAGACAGAGAGGCAGCGACAGAGAGGCAGAGACAGAGAGGTAGAGACAGAGAAGGAGAGACAGAGAGGCTGAGACAAAGAGGCTGAGACAGAGAGACAGAGACAGAGAGGCAGAGACAGAGAGGTAGAGACAGAGAGGCAGAGACAGAGAGACAGAGACAGAGACAGAGAGGCAGAGACAGACAGACAGGGACAGAGAGGCAGCTTTAGAGAGGCAGAGTCAGAGAGGCAGTTCCAGAGAGGAAGAGACAGAGAGGCAGGGACAGAGAGGCAGAGACAGAGAGGTTGAGACAGAGAAGGAGAGACAGAGAGGCTGAGACAAAGAGGCTGAGACAGAGAGGAAAAGACAGAGAGGCAGAGACAGAGAGGCTGAAACAGGGTAACAGAGAGGTAGAGACCGAGAGGCAGAGATAGAGAGGCTGAGACAGAGAGACAGAGAGGCAGAGACAGAGCGGCAGAGACAGAGAAGCAGATATAGAGAGGCAGAGACAGAGAGGTTGAGACAAAGGGGCAGAGACAGAGAGGCAGAGACAGAGAGGCTGAGACAGAGAGGCAAAGTCAAATAGGCAGAGACAGAGAGGCTGAGACAGAGAGGTAGAGTCAGAGAGGAAGAGACAGAGAGGCTGAGAAAGAGGCAGAGACAGAGAGGCAGAGACAGAGAGGCAGAGACACAGAGGCCAAGACAGAGAGACTGAGACAGAGAGGCAGAGTCAGAGAGGCAGAGACAAAGAGGCAAAGACAGAGAGGCAGATACAGAGAGGCAGAGACAGAGAGGAAGAGACAGAGAGGCTGAGACAGAGAGGCAGAGTCAGAGAGGCAGAGTCAGAGAGGCAGAGAAAGAGGCAGAGACAGACAGAGACAGAGAGGCAGAGACAGAGAGGCAGAGTCAGAGAGGAAGAGACAGAGAGGCTGAGAAAGACGCAGAGACAGAGAGGCTCTGTCAGAGAGGCAGAGACAGAGAGGCCAAGACAGAAAGGCCAAGACAGAGAGGCTGAGACAGAGAGGTAGAGTCAGAGAGGCAGAGTCAGAGAGGCAGAGACAAAGAGGCAAAGACAGAACGGGAGAGACAGAGAGGCCAAGACAGAGAGGCCAAGACAGAGAGGCCAAGACAGAGAGGCCAAGACAAAGAGGCTGAGACAGAGAGGTAGAGTCAGAGAGACAGAGTCAGAGAGGCAGAGACAAAGAGGCAAAGACAGAACGGCAGAGACAGAGAGGCAGAGACAGAGAGGTAGAGACAGAGAGGCTGAGACAGAGAGGCAGATTCAGAGAGGCAGAGTCAGAGAGGCAGAGAAAGAGGCAGAGACAGACAGAGACAGAGAGGCTGACACAGAGAGGCAAAGACAGAGAGGCAGAGACAGAGAGGCAGAGACAGAGAGGCAGAGTCAGACAGAGACAGATAGGCAGAGACAGAGAGGCAGAGACAGAGAGGCTGAGACAGAGAGGCAGAGAGAGACAGAGACAGAGAGGCAGAGTCAGAGAGGCAGAGACAGAGAGGCAGAGACAGAGAGACAGAGGCAGAGAGGCAGAGACAGAGAGGCAGAGACAGAGAGGCATAGACAGAGAGACAGAGACAGAGAGGCAGAGACAGAGAGGCAGAGACAGAGAAGCATAGTCAGAAAGGCAGAGACAGAGAGGCAGAGACAGACAGAGACAGAGAGGCTGTGACAGAGAGCCAGAGACAGAGAGGCAGAGACAGAGAGGGAGAGACAGAAAGAGACAGAGAGGCAGAGACAGAGAGGCAGAGACAGAGAGGCAGAGACAGAGAGGCAGAGACAAAGAGGCAGAGACAGACAGAGACAGAGAAGCAGAGGCAGAGAGGCTGTGACAGAGAGGCAGAGTCAGAGAGGCAGAGACAGAGAGGCAGAGTCAGAGAGGCTGAGACAGAGAAGCAAAGACAGAGAGGCAGAGACAGAGAGGCAGAGTCAGAGAGGCAGAGACAGAGAGGCAGAGACAGAGAGGCAGAGACAGAGAGGCAGAGACAGAGAGGCAGAGACAGAGAGGCAGAGACAGAGAGGCAGACACAGAGAGGCAGAGACAGATAGGCAGAGACAGAGAGGTAGAGAAAGAGAGGCAAAAACAGAGAGGCAGATACAGAGTGGCAGAGACAGAGAGGTAGA
Organism: Procambarus clarkii; assembly: GCF_040958095.1. Lineage (NCBI taxonomy): Eukaryota > Metazoa > Arthropoda > Malacostraca > Decapoda > Cambaridae > Procambarus > Procambarus clarkii. Next base: position 45,441,918 of record NC_091158.1, on the reverse strand, counting down.
GACAGAGAGGATGAGACAGAGAGGTAGAGACAGAGAGGCAGAGACATTGAGGAAAAGACAGAGAGGCAGAGAAAGAGAGGTAGAGAAAGAGGAGCAGAGACAGAGAGGCAGAGACAGAGAGGCAGAGTCAGAGAGGCAGAGACAGAGAGGTAGAGACAGACAGGCTGAGACAGAGAGGCAGAGTCAGAGAGGTAGAGTCAGAGAGGCAGAGACAGAGAAACAGAGACATTGAGGCAGAGACAGAGAGGAAGAAACAGAGAAGTAGAGACAAAGAGGGAGAGACAGAGAGGCTGAGACAGAGAGGAAGAGACAGAGAGGCAAAGACAGAGAGTCTGAGACAGGGAAACAAAGAGGCAGAGACAGAGAGGCAGAGGCAGAGAGGCTGAGACAGAGAGACAGAGAGGCAGAGACAGAGCGGCAGAGACAGAGAGGCAGAGACAGAGAGGCAAAGACAGATAGGCAGAGACAGAGAGGTAGAGAAAGAGAGGCAGAGACAGAGAGGCAGAGACGGAGAGGCAGAGTCAGAGAGGCAGAGACAGAGAGGCAGAGACAGAGAGGCAGAGACAGAGAGGCAGAGACAGAGAGGCAGAGACAGAGAGGCAGAGACAGAGAGGCAGAAGCAGACAGAGGCAGAGACAGACAGAGGCAGAAAGGCTAAGACAGAGAGGCAAAGACAGAGAGGCAGAGACAGAGAGGCAGAGACAGAGGCAGAAAAAGACAGAGGCAGAGACAGACAGGCAGAGACAGAGAGACAGAGACAGACAGGCAGAGACAGAGAGGCAGAGACAGACAGAGACAGGGAGGAAGAGAGAGAGAGACTGCGACAGAGAGTCAAAGACAGAGAGGCAGAGACAGAGAGGGTGAGAAAGAGAGGCAAAGACAGAGAGGCAGAGACAAAGAGGCAGAGACAGAGAGGCAGAGTCAGACAGAGACAGAGAGGCAGAAACGGAGAGGCAGAGTCAGAGAGGCAGAGACAGAGAGGCAGAGACAGAGAGCCAGAGACAGAGAGGCAGAGACAGAGAGCCAGAGACAGAGAGGCAGAGACAGAGAAGCATAGTCAGAGAGGCAGAGAGAGAGAGGCAGAGACAGACAGAGACATAGAGGCTGAGACAGAGAGGCAAATACAGAGAAGCAGATACAGAGAGGAAGAGACAGAGAGGCAGAGACAGAGAGGCAGAGACAGACAGAGACAGAGAAGCAGAGACACAGAGGCAGAGACAGAGAGGCAGAGACAGAGAGGCAGAGACAGAGAGGGTGAGACAGAGAGGCAAAGACAGAGAGGCCGAGACAGAGAGGCAGAGACAGAGAGGCAGAAACAGAGAGGCAGCGACAGAAAGCCAGAGTCAGAGAGGCAGAGACAGAGAGGCAGAGACAGACATAGACAGAGAGGCAGAAACGGAGAGCCAGAGACAGAGAGGCAGAGACAGAAAGAGTCAGAGAGGCAGAGACAGAGAGGCAGAGACAGAGAGCCAGAGACAGAGAGGAAGAGACAGGGAGGCAGAGACAGAGAGGCAGAGACAGAGAGGCAGAGACAGAGAGACAGAAACAGAGAGGCAGAGACAGAGAGACAGAAACAGAGAGGCAGAGACAGAGAGGCAGAGACAGAGAGGAAGAGACAGAGAGGCAGAGACAGAGAGGCAGAGACAGAGAGACAGAGACAGACAGAGACAGAGAAGCAGAGACAGAGAGGCAGAGACAGTGAGGCAGAGACAGAGAGGCAGAGACAGAGAGTCTGAGTCAGAGAGGCCGAGACAGAGAGGCAGAGACAGAGAGGCAGAAACAGAGAGGCAGAGACAGAGAGGTAGAGACAGAGAGGCAGAGACAGACAGAGACAGAGAGCCAGAGGCAGAGAGCCAGAAGCAGAGAGGCTGTGACAGAGAGGCAGAGTCAGAGAGGCTGAGACACAGAGGCAAAGACAGAGAGGCAGAGACAGAGAGGCAGAGACAGAGAAGCAGAGTCAGACAGAGACAGAGAGGCAGAGACAGAGAGGCAGAGACGGAGAGGCAGAGTCAGAGAGGCAGAGACAGAGAGGCAAAGACAGAGAGGCAGAGACAGAGAGGCAGAGACAGAGAGGCAGAGACAGAGAGGCAGAGACAGAGAGGCAGAGACAGAGAGGCAGAGACAGAGAGGTAGAGAAGGAGAGGTAGAGAATGAGAGGCAGAGACAGAGAGGCAGAGACAGAGAGGTAGAGACAGAGAGGCTGAGACAGAGAGGCAGAATCAGAGAGGCAGAGTCAGAGAGGCAGAGACAGAGGCAGTGACAGACAGAGACAGAGAGGCAGAGACAGAGAGGCAGAGACAGAGAGGCTGTGACAGAGAGGCAGAGTCAGAGAGGCAGAGACAGACAGAGACAGAGAGGCTGAGACAGAGAGGCTGAGACAGAGAGGCAGAAACAGAGAGGCAGAGACAGACAGAGACAGAGAGGCAGAGACAGAGAGGCAAAGACAGAGAGGCAGAGACAGAGAGGCAGAGACAAAGAGGCAGAGACAGACAGAGACAGAGAGGCAGAGTCGGAGAGGCAGAGTCAGAGAGGCAGAGACAGAGAAGCAGAGACAGAGAGGCAGAGACAGAGAGGTAGAGACAGAGAGGCAGAGACAGAGATGCAGAGTCAGAGAGGCAGAAGCAGACAGAGGCAGAGACAGACAGAGGCAGAAAGGCTAAGACAGAGAGGCAAAGACAGAGAGGCAGAGACAGAGAGGCAGAGACAGAGAGGCAGAGACAGACAGAGACAGAGAGGCAGAGACAGACAGGCAGAGAAAGAGAGACAGAGAAAGACAGGCAGAGACAGAGAGGCAGAGACAGAAAGGCAGAGACAGACAGAGACAGAGAGGCAGAGAGAGAGAGGCTGAGACAGAGAGTCAAAGACAGAGAGGCAGAGACAGAGAGGCTGAGACAGAGATGCTGAGAGAGAGAGGCAGAGACAGAGAGGCAGAGACAGAGAGACAGAGACAGAGAGGCAGAAACAGACAGAAACAGAGAGGCAGAGACAGACAGAGACAGAGTGGCAGAGTTGGAGAGGCAGAGTCAGAGAGGCAGAGAAAGAGAAGCAGAGACAGAGAGGCAGAAAGAGAGAGGCAGAGACAGAGAGGCAGAGACAGAGAGGCAGAGACAGAGAGGCTGAAACAGAGAGGTAGAGACAGAAAGGGAGAGACAGAGAGGCTGAGACAGAGAGGAAGAGACAGAGAGGCAAAGACAGAGAGGCTGAGACAGGGAAACAGAGTGGCAGATACAGAGAGGCAGAGGGAGAGAGGCTGAGACAGAGAGACAGAGAGGCAGAGACAGAGCGGCAGAGACAGAGAAGCAGAGACAGAGAGGCAGAGACAGAGAGGCTGAGACAAAGAGGCAGAGACAGAGAGCCAGAGACAGAGAGGCTGATACAGAGAGGCAGAGACAAAGACGCAGAGACAGAGAGGCAGAGACAGAGAGGCCAAGACAGAGAGACTGATACAGAGAGGTAGAGTCAGAGAGGCAGGGTCAGAGAGGCAGAGACAGAGAGGCAAAGACAGAGAGGCAGAGACAGAGAGGCAGAGACAGAGAGGTAGAGACATAGAAGTAGAGACAGAGAGGCTGAGACAGACAGGCAGAGTCAGAGAGGCAGTGTCGGAGAGGTAGAGTCAGAGTGGCAGATACAGAGAGGCAAAGACAGAGAGGTAGAGACAGAGAGGCAGAGACAGAGAGGCAGAGTCAGAGAGGCAGAAGCAGACAGAGGCAGAGACAGACAGAGGCAGAAAGGCTAAGACAGAGAGGCAAAGACAGAGAGGCAGAGACAGAGAGGCAGAGACAGAGGCAGAAAAAGACAGAGGCAGAGACAGACAGGCAGAGACAGAGAGACAGAGACAGACAGGCACAGACAGAGAGGCAGAGACAGAGAGAGACAGGGAGGAAGAGAGAGAGAGACTGAGACAGAGAGTCAAAGACAGAGAGGCAGAGACAGAGAGGCTGAGACAGAGATGCTGAGAGAGAGAGGCAGAGACAGAGAGGCAGAGACAGAGAGACAGAGACAGAGAGGCAGAGTCAGAGAGGCAGTTCCAGAGAGGAAGAGACAGAGAGGCAGCGACAGAGAGGCAGAGACAGAGAGGTAGAGACAGAGAAGGAGAGACAGAGAGGCTGAGACAAAGAGGCTGAGACAGAGAGACAGAGACAGAGAGGCAGAGACAGAGAGGTAGAGACAGAGAGGCAGAGACAGAGAGACAGAGACAGAGACAGAGAGGCAGAGACAGACAGACAGGGACAGAGAGGCAGCTTTAGAGAGGCAGAGTCAGAGAGGCAGTTCCAGAGAGGAAGAGACAGAGAGGCAGGGACAGAGAGGCAGGGACAGAGAGGTTGAGACAGAGAAGGAGAGACAGAGAGGCTGAGACAAAGAGGCTGAGACAGAGAGGAAAAGACAGAGAGGCAGAGACAGAGAGGCTGAAACAGGGTAACAGAGAGGCAGAGACCGAGAGGCAGAGATAGAGAGGCTGAGACAGAGAGACAGAGAGGCAGAGACAGAGCGGCAGAGACAGAGAAGCAGATATAGAGAGGCAGAGACAGAGAGGTTGAGACAAAGGGGCAGAGACAGAGAGGCAGAGACAGAGAGGCTGAGACAGAGAGGCAAAGTCAAATAGGCAGAGACAGAGAGGCTGAGACAGAGAGGTAGAGTCAGAGAGGAAGAGACAGAGAGGCTGAGAAAGAGGCAGAGACAGAGAGGCAGAGACAGAGAGGCAGAGACAGAGAGGCCAAGACAGAGAGACTGAGACAGAGAGGAAGAGTCAGAGAGGCAGAGACAAAGAGGCAAAGACAGAGAGGCAGATACAGAGAGGCAGAGACAGAGAGGTAGAGACAGAGAGGCTGAGACAGAGAGGCAGAGTCAGAGAGGCAGAGTCAGAGAGGCAGAGAAAGAGGCAGAGACAGACAGAGACAGAGAGGCAGAGACAGAGAGGCAGAGTCAGAGAGGAAGAGACAGAGAGGCTGAGAAAGACGCAGAGACAGAGAGGCTCTGACAGAGAGGCAGAGACAGAGAGGCCAAGACAGAAAGGCCAAGACAGAGAGGCTGAGACAGAGAGGTAGAGTCAGAGAGGCAGAGTCAGAGAGGCAGAGACAAAGAGGCAAAGACAGAACGGGAGAGACAGAGAGGCCAAGACAGAGAGGCCAAGACAGAGAGGCCAAGACAAAGAGGCTGAGACAGAGAGGTAGAGTCAGAGAGACAGAGTCAGAGAGGCAGAGACAAAGAGGCAAAGACAGAACGGCAGAGACAGAGAGGCAGAGACAGAGAGGTAGAGACAGAGAGGCTGAGACAGAGAGGCAGATTCAGAGAGGCAGAGTCAGAGAGGCAGAGAAAGAGGCAGAGACAGACAGAGACAGAGAGGCTGACACAGAGAGGCAAAGACAGAGAGGCAGAGACAGAGAGGCAGAGACAGAGAGGCAGAGTCAGACAGAGACAGATAGGCAGAGACTGAGAGGCAGAGACGGAGAGACAGAGTCAGAGAGGCAGAGACAGAGAGGCAAAGACAGAGAGGCAGAGACAAAGAGGCAGAGACAGAGAGGCAGAGACAGAGAGGCTGATACAGAGAGGCAGAGACAGAGAAGCAGAGACAGAGAGGCAGAGACAGAGAGGCCAAGACAGAGAGGCTGAGACAGAGATATAGAATCAGAGAGGCAGAGTCAGAGAGGCGGAGACAGAGAGGCAAAGACAGAGAGGCAGAGACAGAGGCAGAGACAGAGAGGTAGAGACAGAGAGGTAGTGACAGAGAGGCTGAGACAGAGAGGCAGAGTCAGAGAGGCAGAGTCAGAGAGGCAGAGACAGAGGCAAAGACAGACAGAGACAGAGAGGCAGAGTCGGAGAGGCAGAGTCAGAGAGGCAGAGACAGAGAAGCAGAGACAGAAAGGCAGAGACAGAGAGGCAGAGACAGAGAGGCAGAGACAGAGAGACAGAGACAGAGAGGAAGAGACAGAGAGGCAGAGACAGAGAGGCAGAGACAGAGAGGCAGAGTCAGAGAGGCAGAAGCAGACAGAGGCAGAGACAGACAGAGGCAGAAAGGCTAAGACAGAGAGGCAAAGGCAGAGAGGCAGAGACAGACAGAGACAGAGAGGCAGAGACAGACATTCAGAGACTGAGAGGCAGAGACAGACAGGCAGAGACAGAGATGCAGAGACAGAATGGCAGAGACAGACAGAGACAGAGAGGCAGAGAGAGAGAGAGGCTGAGACAGAGAGTCAAAGACAGAGAGGAAGAGTCAGAGAGGCTGAGACAGAGAGGCAGAGACAGAGAGGCTGAGACAGAGAGGCTGAGAGAGAGAGGCAGAGACAGAGAGACAGAGTAAGAGAGGCTGAGACAGAGAGGCAGAGACAGAGAGGCAGAAACAGAGAGGCAGAGACAGAGAGGCAGAGACAGAGAGGCAGAGACAGAGAGGCAGAGACAGAGAGGCAGAGACAGAGAGACAGAGACAGAGAGGCAGAGACAGAGAGGCAGAAACAGAGAGACAGAGGCAGAGAGGCAGAGACAGAGAGCCAGAGACAGAGAGCCAGAGACAGAGAGGCAGAGACAGAGAGGCTGAGACAGAGACACAGAGAGAGAGGCAGAGACAGAGAGGCTGAGACAGATAGGCAATGTCAGATAGGCAGAGACAGAGAGGCTGAGACAGGGAGGCAGAGTCAGAGAGGAAGAGACAGAGAGGCTGAGAACGAGGCAGAGACAGAGAGGCTGAGACAGAGAGGCAGAGAAAGAGAGGCCATGACAGAGAGGCTAAGACAGAGAGGCTGAGAAAGAGGCAGAGACAGAGAGGCTCTGACAGAGAGGCAGAGACAGAGAGGCAGAGTCAGACAGAGACAGAGAGGCAGAGACAGAGAGGCAGAGACAGAGAGGCTGAGAAAGAAAGGCAGAGAGAGAGAGGCAGAGTCATAGAGGCCGAGACAGAGAGTCAGAGACAGAGAGGCAGAAACAGAGAGACAGAGACAGAGAGGCAGAGACAGAGAGGCAGAGTCAGAGAGGCAGAGACAGAGAGGCAGAAACAGAGAGACAGAGGCAGAGAGGCAGAGACAGAGAGCCAGAGACAGAGAGCCAGAGACAGAGAGGCAGAGACAGAGAGGCATAGACAGAGAGACAGAGACAGAGAGGCAGAGACAGAGAAACAGAGACAGAGAAGCATAGTCAGAAAGGCAGAGACAGAGAGGCAGAGACAGACAGAGACAGAGAGGCTGTGACAGAGGCAGAGACAGAGAGGCAGAGACAGAAAGAGACAGAGAGGCAGAGACAGAGAGGCAGAGACAGAGAGGCTGAGACAGAGACACAGAGAGATAGGCAGAAACAGAGAGGCTGAGACAGAGAGGCAAAGTCAGATAGGCAGAGACCGAGAGGCTGAGACAGAGAGGCAGAGTCAGAGAGGAAGAGACAGAGAGGCTGAGAAAGAGGCAGAGACAGAGAGGCTCTGACAGAGAGGCAGAGACAGAGAGGCCAAGACAGAGAGGCCAAGACAGAGAGGCTGAGACAGAGAAGCATAGTCAGAGAGGCAGAGAGAGAGAGGCAGAGACAGACAGAGACATAGAGGCTGAGACAGAGAGGCAAATACAGAGAAGCAGATACAGAGAGGAAGAGACAGAGAGGCAGAGACAGAGAGGCAGAGACAGACAGAGACAGAGAAGCAGAGACACAGAGGCAGAGACAGAGAGGCAGAGACAGAGAGGCAGAGACAGAGAGGGGGAGACAGAGAGGCAAAGACAGAGAGGCCGAGACAGAGAGGCAGAGACAGAGAGGCAGAAACAGAGAGGCAGCGACAGAAAGCCAGAGTCAGAGAGGCAGAGACAGAGAGGCAGAGACCGCGAGGCAGAGACAGAGAGGCAGAGACAGAGAGGCAGAGACAGACATAGACAGAGTGGCAGAAACGGAGAGCCAGAGACAGAGAGGCAGAGACAGAAAGAGTCAGAGAGGCAGAGACAGAGAGGCAGAGACAGAGAGCCAGAGACAGAGAGGCAGAGACAGGGAGGCAGAGACAGAGAGGCAGAGACAGAGAGGCAGAGACAGAGAGACAGAAACAGAGAGGCAGAGACAGAGAGGCAGAGACAGAGAGGAAGAGACAGAGAGGAAGAGACAGAGAGGCAGAGACAGAGAGGCAGAGACAGAGAGACAGAGACAGACAGAGACAGAGAAGCAGAGACAGAGAGGCAGAGACAGTGAGGCAGAGACAGAGAGGCAGAGACAGAGAGTCTGAGTCAGAGAGGCCGAGACAGAGAGGCAGAGACAGAGAGGCAGAAACAAAGAGGCAGAGACAGAGAGGTAGAGACAGAGAGGCAGAGACAGACAGAGACAGAGAGCCAGAGGCAGAGAGCCAGAGGCAGAGAGGCTGTGACAGAGAGGCAGAGTCAGAGATGCAGAGACAGACAGAGACAGAGAGCCAGAGGCAGAGAGGCTGTGACAGAGAGGCAGAGTCAGAGAGGCTGAGACACAGAGGCAAAGACAGAGAGGCAGAGACAGAGAGGCAGAGACAGAGAAGCAGAGTCAGACAGAGACAGAGAGGCAGAGACTGAGAGGCAGAGACGGAGAGACAGAGTCAGAGAGGCAGAGACAGAGAGGCAAAGACAGAGAGGCAGAGACAGAGAGGCAGAGACAGAGAGGCAGAGACAGAGAGGCAGAGACAGAGAGGCAGAGACAGAGAGGTAGAGAAGGAGAGGCAGAATCAGAGAGGCAGAGTCAGAGAGGCAGAGACAGAGGCAGTGACAGACAGATACAGAGAGGCAGAGACAGAGAGGCAGAGACAGAGAGGCTGTGACAGAGAGGCAGAGTCAGAGAGGCAGAGACAGACAGAGACAGAGAGGCTGAGACAGAGAGGCTGAGACAGAGAGGCAGAGACAGAGAGGCAGAGACAGACAGAGACAGAGAGGCTGAGACAGAGAGGCAAAGACAGAGAGGCAGAGACAGACAGGCAGAGACAGAGAGGCAGAGACAGAAAGGCAGAGACAGACAGAGACAGAGAGGCAGAGAGAGAGAGGCTGAGACAGAGAGTCAAAGACAGAGAGGCAGAGACAGAGAGGCTGAGACAGAGATGCTGAGAGAGAGAGGCAGAGACAGAGAGGCAGAGACAGAGAGACAAAGACAGAGAGGCAGAAACAGACAGAAACAGAGAGGCAGAGACAGACAGAGACAGAGTGGCAGAGTCGGAGAGGCAGAGTCAGAGAGGCAGAGAAAGAGAAGCAGAGACAGAGAGGCAGAGACAGAGAGGCAGAGACAGAGAGGCAGAGACAGAGAGGCAGAGACAGAGAGGCTGAAACAGAGAGGTAGAGACAGAGAGGGAGAGACAGAGAGGCTGAGACAGAGAGGAAGAGACAGAGAGGCAAAGACAGAGAGGCTGAGACAGGGAAACAGAGTGGCAGATACAGAGAGGCAGAGGGAGAGAGGCTGAGACAGAGAGACAGAGAGGCAGAGACAGAGCGGCAGAGACAGAGAAGCAGAGACAGAGATGCAGAGACAGAGAGGCTGAGACAAAGAGGCAGAGACAGAGAGCCAGAGACAGAGAGGCTGATACAGAGAGGCAGAGACAAAGACGCAGAGACAGAGAGGCAGAGACAGAGAGGCCAAGACAGAGAGACTGATACAGAGAGGTAGAGTCAGAGAGGCAGGGTCAGAGAGGCAGAGACAGAGAGGCAAAGACAGAGAGGCAGAGACAGAGAGGCAGAGACAGAGAGGTAGAGACAGAGAAGTAGAGACAGAGAGGCTGAGACAGACAGGCAGAGTCAGAGAGGCAGAGTCAGAGAGGTAGAGACAGAGGCAGAGACAGACAGAGACAGAGAGGCAGAGTCGGAGAGGTAGAGTCAGAGAGGCAGAGACAGAGAGGCAAAGACAGAGAAGTAGAGACAGAGAGGCAGAGACAGAGAGGCAGAGTCAGAGAGGCAGAAGCAGACAGAGGCAGAGACAGACAGAGGCAGAAAGGCTAAGACAGAGAGGCAAAGACAGAGAGGCAGAGACAGAGAGGCAGAGACAGAGGCAGAGAAAGACAGAGACAGAGAGGCAGAGACAGACAGGCAGAGACAGAGAGACAGAGACAGACAGGCAGAGACAGAGAAGCAGAGACAGACAGAGACAGGGAGGAAGAGAGAGAGAGACTGAGACAGAGAGTTAAAGACAGAGAGGCAGAGACAGAGAGGCTGAGACAGAGATGCTGAGAGAGAGAGGCAGAGACAGAGAGGCAGAGACAGAGAGACAGAGACAGAGAGGCAGAAACAGACACAGACAGAGAGGCAGAGACAGACAGACAGAGACAGAGAGGCAGCTTCAGAGAGGTAGAGTCAGAGAGGCAGAGACAGAGAGGCAGAGTCAGAGAGGCAGTTCCAGAGAGGAAGAGACAGAGAGGCAGCGACAGAGAGGCAGAGACAGAGAGGTAGAGACAGAGAAGGAGAGACAGAGAGGCTGAGACAAAGAGGCTGAGACAGAGAGACAGAGACAGAGAGGCAGAGACAGAGAGGTAGAGACAGAGAGGCAGAGACAGAGAGACAGAGACAGAGACAGAGAGGCAGAGACAGACAGACAGGGACAGAGAGGCAGCTTTAGAGAGGCAGAGTCAGAGAGGCAGTTCCAGAGAGGAAGAGACAGAGAGGCAGGGACAGAGAGGCAGAGACAGAGAGGTAGAGACAGAGAAGGAGAGACAGAGAGGCTGAGACAAAGAGGCTGAGACAGAGAGGAAAAGACAGAGAGGCAGAGACAGAGAGGCTGAAACAGGGTAACAGAGAGGCAGAGACCGAGAGGCAGAGATAGAGAGGCTGAGACAGAGAGACAGAGAGGCAGAGACAGAGCGGCAGAGACAGAGAAGCAGAGATAGAGAGGCAGAGACAGAGAGGTTGAGACAAAGGGGCAGATACAGAGAGGCAGAGACAGAGAGGCTGAGACAGAGAGGCAAAGTCAAATAGGCAGAGACAGAGAGGCTGAGACAGAGAGGTAGAGTCAGAGAGGAAGAGACAGAGAGGCTGAGAAAGAGGCAGAGACAGAGAGGCAGAGACAGAGAGGCAGAGACAGAGAGGCCAAGACAGAGAGACTGAGACAGAGAGGCAGAGTCAGAGAGGCAGAGACAAAGAGGCAAAGACAGAGAGGCAGAGACAGAGAGGCAGAGACAGAGAGGTAGAGACAGAGAGGCTGAGACAGAGTGGCAGAGTCAGAGAGGCAGAGTCAGAGAGGCAGAGAAAGAGGCAGAGACAGACAGAGACAGAGAGGCAGAGACAGAGAGGCAGAGTCAGGGAGGAAGAGACAGAGAGGCTGAAAAAGACGCAGAGACAGAGAGGCTCTGACAGAGAGGCAGAGACAGAGAGGCCAAGACAGAAAGGCCAAGAAAGAGAGGCTGAGACAGAGAGGTAGAGTCAGAGAGGCAGAGTCAGAGAGGCAGAGACAAAGAGGCAAAGACAGAACGGGAGAGACAGAGAGGCCAAGACAGAGAGGCCAAGACAGAGAGGCCAAGACAGAGAGGCCAAGACAAAGAGGCTGAGACAGAGAGGTAGAGTCAGAGAGACAGAGTCAGAGAGGCAGAGACAAAGAGGCAAAGACAGAACGGCAGAGGCAGAGAGGCTGTGACAGAGAGGCAGAGTCAGAGAGGCTGAGACACAGAGGCAAAGACAGAGAGGCAGAGACAGAGAGGCAGAGACAGAGAAGCAGAGTCAGACAGAGACAGAGAGGCAGAGACTGAGAGGCAGAGACGGAGAGACAGAGTCAGAGAGGCAGAGACAGAGAGGCAAAGACAGAGAGGCAGAGACAGAGAGGCAGAGACAGAGAGGCAGAGACAGAGAGGCAGAGACAGAGAGGCAGAGACAGAGAGGTAGAGAAGGAGAGGTAGAGAATGAGAGGCAGAGACAGAGAGGCAGAGACAGAGAGGTAGAGACAGAGAGGCTGAGACAGAGAGGCAGAATCAGAGAGGCAGAGTCAGAGAGGCAGAGACAGAGGCAGTGACAGACAGAGACAGAGAGGCAGAGACAGAGAGGCAGAGACAGAGAGGCTGTGACAGAGAGGCAGAGTCAGAGAGGCAGAGACAGACAGAGACAGAGAGGCTGAGACAGAGAGGCTGAGACAGAGAAGCAGAGACAGAGAGGCAGAGACAGACAGAGACAGAGAGGCTGAGACAGAGAGGCAAAGACAGAGAGGCAGAGACAGACAGGCAGAGACAGAGAGGCAGAGACAGAAAGGCAGAGACAGACAGAGACAGAGAGGCAGAGAGAGAGAGGCTGAGACAGAGAGTCAAAGACAGAGAGGCAGAGACAGAGAGGCTGAGACAGAGATGCTGAGAGAGAGAGGCAGAGACAGAGAGGCAGAGACAGAGAGACAAAGACAGAGAGGCAGAAACAGACAGAAACAGAGAGGCAGAGACAGACAGAGACAGAGTGGCAGAGTCGGAGAGGCAGAGTCAGAGAGGCAGAGAAAGAGAAGCAGAGACAGAGAGGCAGAGACAGAGAGGCAGAGACAGAGAGGCAGAGACAGAGAGGCAGAGACAGAGAGGCTGAAACAAAGAGGTAGAGACAGAGAGGGAGAGACAGAGAGGCTGAGACAGAGAGGAAGAGACAGAGAGGCAAAGACAGAGAGGCTGAGACAGGGAAACAGAGTGGCAGATACAGAGAGGCAGAGGGAGAGAGGCTGAGACAGAGAGACAGAGAGGCAGAGACAGAGCGGCAGAGACAGAGAAGCAGAGACAGAGATGCAGAGACAGAGAGGCTGAGACAAAGAGGCAGAGACAGAGAGCCAGAGACAGAGAGGCTGATACAGAGAGGCAGAGACAAAGACGCAGAGACAGAGAGGCAGAGACAGAGAGGCCAAGACAGAGAGACTGATACAGAGAGGTAGAGTCAGAGAGGCAGGGTCAGAGAGGCAGAGACAGAGAGGCAAAGACAGAGAGGCAGAGACAGAGAGGCAGAGACAGAGAGGTAGAGACAGAGAAGTAGAGACAGAGAGGCTGAGACAGACAGGCAGAGTCAGAGAGGCAGAGTCAGAGAGGTAGAGACAGAGGCAGAGACAGACAGAGACAGAGAGGCAGAGTCGGAGAGGTAGAGTCAGAGAGGCAGAGACAGAGAGGCAAAGACAGAGAAGTAGAGACAGAGAGGCAGAGACAGAGAGGCAGAGTCAGAGAGGCAGAAGCAGACAGAGGCAGAGACAGACAGAGGCAGAAAGGCTAAGACAGAGAGGCAAAGACAGAGAGGCAGAGACAGAGAGGCAGAGACAGAGGCAGAGAAAGACAGAGACAGAGAGGCAGAGACAGACAGGCAGAGACAGAGAGACAGAGACAGACAGGCAGAGACAGAGAAGCAGAGACAGACAGAGACAGGGAGGAAGAGAGAGAGAGACTGAGACAGAGAGTTAAAGACAGAGAGGCAGAGACAGAGAGGCTGAGACAGAGATGCTGAGAGAGAGAGGCAGAGACAGAGAGGCAGAGACAGAGAGACAGAGACAGAGAGGCAGAAACAGACACAGACAGAGAGGCAGAGACAGACAGACAGAGACAGAGAGGCAGCTTCAGAGAGGTAGAGTCAGAGAGGCAGAGACAGAGAGGCAGAGTCAGAGAGGCAGTTCCAGAGAGGAAGAGACAGAGAGGCAGCGACAGAGAGGCAGAGACAGAGAGGTAGAGACAGAGAAGGAGAGACAGAGAGGCTGATACAAAGAGGCTGAGACAGAGAGACAGAGACAGAGAGGCAGAGACAGAGAGGTAGAGACAGAGAGGCAGAGACAGAGAGACAGAGACAGAGACAGAGAGGCAGAGACAGACAGACAGGGACAGAGAGGCAGCTTTAGAGAGGCAGAGTCAGAGAGGCAGTTCCAGAGAGGAAGAGACAGAGAGGCAGGGACAGAGAGGCAGAGACAGAGAGGTAGAGACAGAGAAGGAGAGACAGAGAGGCTGAGACAAAGAGGCTGAGACAGAGAGGAAAAGACAGAGAGGCAGAGACAGAGAGGCTGAAACAGGGTAACAGAGAGGCAGAGACCGAGAGGCAGAGATAGAGAGGCTGAGACAGAGAGACAGAGAGGCAGAGACAGAGCGGCAGAGACAGAGAAGCAGAGATAGAGAGGCAGAGACAGAGAGGTTGAGACAAAGGGGCAGAGACAGAGAGGCAGAGACAGAGAGGCTGAGACAGAGAGGCAAAGTCAAATAGGCAGAGACAGAGAGGCTGAGACAGAGAGGTAGAGTCAGAGAGGAAGAGACAGAGAGGCTGAGAAAGAGGCAGAGACAGAGAGGCAGAGACAGAGAGGCAGAGACAGAGAGGCCAAGACAGAGAGACTGAGACAGAGAGGCAGAGTCAGAGAGGCAGAGACAAAGAGGCAAAGACAGAGAGGCAGAGACAGAGAGGCAGAGACAGAGAGGTAGAGACAGAGAGGCTGAGACAGAGAGGCAGAGTCAGAGAGGCAGAGTCAGAGAGGCAGAGAAAGAGGCAGAGACAGACAGAGACAGAGAGGCAGAGACAGAGAGGCAGAGTCAGGGAGGAAGAGACAGAGAGGCTGAAAAAGACGCAGAGACAGAGAGGCTCTGACAGAGAGGCAGAGACAGAGAGGCCAAGACAGAAAGGCCAAGAAAGAGAGGCTGAGACAGAGAGGTAGAGTCAGAGAGGCAGAGTCAGAGAGGCAGAGACAAAGAGGCAAAGACAGAACGGGAGAGACAGAGAGGCCAAGACAGAGAGGCCAAGACAGAGAGGCCAAGACAGAGAGGCCAAGACAAAGAGGCTGAGACAGAGAGGTAGAGTCAGAGAGACAGAGTCAGAGAGGCAGAGACAAAGAGGCAAAGACAGAACGGCAGAGACAGAGAGGCAGAGACAGAGAGGTAGAGACAGAGAGGCTGAGACAGAGAGGCAGATTCAGAGAGGCAGAGTCAGAGAGGCAGAGAAAGAGGCAGAGACAGACAGAGACAGAGAGGCTGACACAGAGAGGCAAAGACTGAGAGGCAGAGACAGAGAGGCAGAGACAGAGAGGCAGAGTCAGACAGAGACAGAGAGGCAGAGACAGAGAGGCAGAGACAGAGAGGCTGAGACAGAGAGGCAGAGAGAGACAGAGACAGAGAGGCAGAGTCAGAGAGGCAGAGACAGAGAGGCAGAGACAGAGAGACAGAGGCAGAGAGGCAGAGACAGAGAGGCAGAGACAGAGAGGCATAGACAGAGAGACAGAGACAGAGAGGCAGAGACAGTGAGGCAGAGACAGAGAAGCATAGTCAGAAAGGCAGAGACAGAGAGGCAGAGACAGACAGAGACAGAGAGGCTGTGACAGAGAGCCAGAGACAGAGAGGCAGAGACAGAGAGGGAGAGACAGAAAGAGACAGAGAGGCAGAGACAGAGAGGCAGAGACAGAGAGGCAGAGACAGAGAGGCAGAGACAGAGAGGCAGAGACAAAGAGGCAGAGACAGACAGAGACAGAGAAGCAGAGGCAGAGAGGCTGTGACAGAGAGGCAGAGTCAGAGAGGCAGAGACAGAGAGGCAGAGTCAGAGAGGCTGAGACAGAGAAGCAAAGACAGAGAGGCAGAGACAGAGAGGCAGAGTCAGAGAGGCAGAGACAGAGAGGCAGAGACAGAGAGGCAGAGACAGAGAGGCAGAGACAGAGAGGCAGAGACAGAGAGGCAGAGACAGAGAGGCAGACACAGAGAGGCAGAGACAGATAGGCAGAGACAGAGAGGTAGAGAAAGAGAGGCAAAAACAGAGAGGCAGATACAGAGTGGCAGAGACAGAGAGGTAGAGACAGAGAGGATGAGACAGAGAGGTAGAGACAGAGAGGCAGAGACATTGAGGAAAAGACAGAGAGGCAGAGAAAGAGAGGTAGAGAAAGAGGAGCAGAGACAGAGAGGCAGAGACAGAGAGGCAGAGTCAGAGAGGCAGAGACAGAGAGGTAGAGACAGACAGGCTGAGACAGAGAGGCAGAGTCAGAGAGGTAGAGTCAGAGAGGCAGAGACAGAGAAACAGAGACATTGAGGCAGAGACAGAGAGGAAGAAACAGAGAAGTAGAGACAAAGAGGGAGAGACAGAGAGGCTGAGACAGAGAGGAAGAGACAGAGAGGCAAAGACAGAGAGTCTGAGACAGGGAAACAAAGAGGCAGAGACAGAGAGGCAGAGGCAGAGAGGCTGAGACAGAGAGACAGAGAGGCAGAGACAGAGCGGCAGAGACAGAGAGGCAGAGACAGAGAGGCAAAGACAGATATGCAGAGACAGAGAGGTAGAGAAAGAGAGGCAGAGACAGAGAGGCAGAGAGGGAGAGGCAGAGTCAGAGAGGCAGAGACAGAGAGGCAGAGACAGAGAGGCAGAGACAGAGAGGCAGAGACAGAGAGGCAGAGACAGAGAGGCAGAGACAGAGAGGCAGAGACAGAGAGGCAGAGACAGAGAGGTAGAGACAGAGATGTAGAGAAAGAGAGGCAAAAACAGAGAGGCAGAGACAGAGTGGCAGAGACAGAGAGGTAGAGACAGAGAGGATGAGACAGAGAGGTAGAGACAGAGAGGCAGAGACATTGAGGAAAAGACAGAGAGGCAGAGAAAGAGAGGTAGAGAAAGAGGAGCAGAGACAGAGAGGCAGAGACAGAGTGGCAGAGTCAGAGAGGCAGAGACAGAGATTTAGAGACAGACAGGCTGAGACAGAGAGGCAGAGTCAGAGAGGCAGAGACAGAGAAACAGAGACATTGAGGCAGAGACAGAGAGGAAGAAACAGAGAAGAAGAGACAAAGAGGGAGAGACAGAGAGGCTGAGACAGAGAGGAAGAGACAGAGAGGCAAAGACAGAGAGTCTGAGACAGGGAAACAAAGAGGCAGAGACAGAGAGGCAGAGGCAGAGAGGCTGAGACAGAGAGACAGAGAGGCAGAGACAGAGCGGCAGGGACAGAGAAGCAGAGACAGAGAGGCAAAGACAGAGAGGATGAGACAAAGAGGCAGAGACCGAGAGGCAGAGACAGAGAGGCTGATACTGAGAGGCAGAGACAAAGAGGCAGAGACAGAGAGGCAACGACAGAGAGGCAGAGACAGAGAGGCCAAGACAGAGAGGCTGAGACAGAGAGGTAGAGTCAGAGAGGCAGGGTCAGAGAGGCAGAGACAGAGAGCCAAAGACAGAGAGGCAGAGACAGAGAGGCAGAGACAGAGAGGTAGAGACAGAGAGGCTGAGACAGAGAGGCAGTCAGAGAGGCAGAGTCAGAGAGGCAGAGACAGACAGAGACAGAGAGGCTGAGACAGAGAGGCAAAGACAGAGAGGCAGAGACAGAGAGGCAGATACAGAGAGGCAAAGACAGACAGAGACCGAGAGGCTGAGACAGAGAGGCAAAGACAGAGAGGCAGAGACAGAGAGGCAGAGACAGACAGAGACAGAGAGGCAGAGTCGGAGAGGCAGAGTCGGAGAGGCAGAGACAGAGAAGCAGAGACAGAGAGGCAGAGGCAGAGAGGCAGAGACAGAGAGGCAGAGACAGAGAGGCAGAGACAGAGAGGCAGAAACAGAGAGGTAGAGACAGAGAGGGAGAGACAGAGAGGCTGAGATAGAGAGGAAGAGACAGAGAGGCAAAGAGAGAGAGAGGCTGAGACAGGGAAACAGAGAGGCAGATACAGAGAGGCAGAGGGAGAGAGGCTGAGACAGAGAGACAGAGAGGCAGAGACAGAGCGGTAGAGACAGAGAAGCAGAGGCAGAGACAGAGAGGCTGAGACAAAGAGGCAGAGACAGAGAGGCAGAGACAGAGAGGCTGATACAGAGAGGCAGAGACAGAGAAGCAGAGACAGAGAGGCAGAGACAGAGAGGCCAAGACAGAGAGGCTGAGACAGAGATATAGAATCAGAGAGGCAGAGTCAGAGAGGCGGAGACAGAGAGGCAAAGACAGAGAGGCAGAGACAGAGGCAGAGACAGAGAGGTAGAGACAGAGAGGTAGTGACAGAGAGGCTGAGACAGAGAGGAAGAGTCAGAGAGGCAGAGTCAGAGAGGCAGAGACAGAGGCAGAGACAGACAGAGACAGAGAGGCAGAGTCGGAGAGGCAGAGTCAGAGAGGCAGAGACAGAGAAGGAGAGACAGAAAGGCAGAGACCGAGAGGCAGAGACAGAGAGGCAGAGACAGAGAGACAGAGACAGAGAGGAAGAGACAGAGAGACAGAGACAGAGAGGCAGAGACAGAGAGGCAGAGTCAGAGAGGCAGAAGCAGACAGAGGCAGAGACAGACAGAGGCAGAAAGGCTAAGACAGAGAGGCAAAGGCAGAGAGGCAGAGACAGACAGAGACAGAGAGGCAGAGACAGACATTCAGAGACTGAGAGGCAGAGACAGACAGGCAGAGACAGAGATGCAGAGACAGAATGGCAGAGACAGACAGAGACAGAGAGGCAGAGAGAGAGAGAGGCTGAGACAGAGAGTCAAAGACAGAGAGGAAGAGTCAGAGAGGCTGAGACAGAGAGGCAGAGACAGAGAGGCTGAGACAGAGAGGCTGAGAGAGAGATGCAGAGACAGAGAGACAGAGTAAGAGAGGCTGAGACAGAGAGGCAGAGACAGAGAGGCAGAAACAGAGAGGCAGAGACAGAGAGGCAGAGACAGAGAGGCAGAGACAGAGAGGCAGAGACAGAGAGGCAGAGACAGAGAGACAGAGACAGAGAGGCAGAGACAGAGAGGTAGAGACAGAGAGGCAGAGACAGAGAGACAGAGACAGAGAGGCAGAAACAGACAGAGACAGAGAGGCAAAGACAGACAGACAGAGACAAAGAGGCAGCTTCAGAGAGGCAGAGTCAGAGAGGCAGAGACAGAGAGGCAGAGACAGAGAGGCAGATTCAGAGAGGCAGTTCCAGAGAGGAAGAGACAGAGAGGCAGGGACAGAGAGGCAAAGACAGAGAGGTAGAGACAGGGAAGGAGAGACAGAGAGGCTGAGACAAAGAGGCTGAGACAGAGAGGAAGAGACAGAGAGGCAGAGACAGAGAGGCTGAAACAGGGTAACAGAGAGGCAGAGACAGAGAGGCAGAGATAGAGAGGCTGAGACAGAGAGGCAGAGATAGAAAGGCTGAGACAGAGAGACCGAGAGGCAGAGACAGAGCGGCAGAGACAGAGAAACAGAGATAGAGAGGCAGAGACAGAGAGGTTGAGAGAGAGGGGCAGAGACAGAGAGGCAGAGACAGAGAGGCTGAGACAGAGACACAGAGAGAGAGGCAGAGACAGAGAGGCTGAGACAGATAGGCAATGTCAGATAGGCAGAGACAGAGAGGCTGAGACAGGGAGGCAGAGTCAGAGAGGAAGAGACAGAGAGGCTGAGAACGAGGCAGAGACAGAGAGGCTGAGACAGAGAGGCAGAGACAGAGAGGCCATGACAGAGAGGCTAAGACAGAGAGGCTGAGAAAGAGGCAGAGACAGAGAGGCTCTGACAGAGAGGCAGAGACAGAGAGGCAGAGTCAGACAGAGACAGAGAGGCAGAGACAGAGAGGCAGAGACAGAAAGGCAGAGAGAGAGAGGCAGAGTCATAGAGGCCGAGACAGAGAGTCAGAGACAGAGAGGCAGAAACAGAGAGACAGAGACAGAGAGGCAGAGACAGAGAGGCAGAGTCAAAGAGGCAGAGACAGAGAGGCAGAGACAGAGAGACAGAGGCAGAGAGGCAGAGACAGAGAGCCAGAGACAGAGAGCCAGAGACAGAGAGGCAGAGACAGAGAGGCATAGACAGAGAGACAGAGACAGAGAGGCAGAGACAGAGAAACAGAGACAGAGAAGCATAGTCAGAAAGGCAGAGACAGAGAGGCAGAGACAGACAGAGACAGAGAGGCTGTGACAGAGAGGCAGAGACAGAGAGGCAGAGACAGAAAGAGACAGAGAGGCAGAGACAGAGAGGCAGAGACAGAGAGGCTGAGACAGAGACACAGAGAGAGAGGCAGAAACAGAGAGGCTGAGACAGAGAGGCAAAGTCAGATAGGCAGAGACCGAGAGGCTGAGACAGAGAGGCAGAGTCAGAGAGGAAGAGACAGAGAGGCTGAGAAAGAGGCAGAGACAGAGAGGCTCTGACAGAGAGGCAGAGACAGAGAGGCCAAGACAGAGAGGCCAAGACAGAGAGGCTGAGACAGAGAGGCCAAGACAGAGAGGCCAAGACAAAGAGGCTGAGACAGAGAGGTAGAGTCAGAGAGGCAAAGTCAGAGAGGCACAGACAAAGAGGCAAAGACAGAGAGGCAGAGACAGAGAGGTAGAGACAGAAAGGTAGAGACAGAGAGGCTGAGACAGAGAGGCAGATTCAGAGAGGCAGAGTCAGAGAGGCAGAGAAAGAGGCAGAGACAGACAGAGACAGAGAAGCAGAGACAGAGAGGCAAAGACAGAGAGGCCGAGACAGAGAGGCAGAGACAGACAGAGACAGAGAGGCAGAGACAGAGAGGCAAGACAGAGAGGCTGAGACAGAGAGGCAGAGACAGAGAGGCAGAAACAGAGAGGCAGAGACAGAGAGGCAGAGTCAGAGAGGCTGAGACAGAGAGGCAGAGACAGAGAGGCAGAGGCAGAGAGGCAGAGACAGAGAGGCAGAGACAGAGAGGCCGAGACAGACAGAGACAGAGAGGCAGAGAGAGAGAGGCAGAGTCATAGAGGCCGAGACAGAGAGGCAGAGACAGAGAGGCAGAAACAGAGAGGCAGAGACAGAGAGGCAGAGTCAGAGAGGCTGAGACAGAGAGACAGAGACGGAGAGGCAGAGACAGAGAGGCAGAGACAGAGAGGCAGAGATAAAGAGGCAGAGACAGAGAGGTTGAGACAAAGGGGCAGAGACAGAGAGGCAGAGACAGAGAGGCTGAGACAGAGACACAGAGAGAGAGGCAGAGACAGAGAGGCTGAGACAGAGAGGCGGAGACAGAGAGGCAGAGTCAGAGAGGCTGAGACAGAGAGGCAGAGACAGAGAGGCAGAGACAGAGAGGCAGAGACAGAGAGGCAGAGTCAGAGAGGAAGAGACTGAGAGGCTGAGAAAGAGGTAGAGACAGAGAGGCTCTGACAGAGAGGCAGAGACAGAAAGGCCAAGATAGAGAGGCCAAGACAAAGAGGCTGAGACAGAGAGGTAAAGTCAGAGAGGCAGAGTCAGAGAGGCAGAGACAAAGAGGCAAAGACAGAGAGACAGACAGAGAGGCAGAGACATAGAGGTGGAGACAGAGAGGCTGAGACAGAGAGGCAGATTCAGAGAGGCAGAGTCAGAGAGGCAGAGAAAGAGGCAGAGACAGACAGGGACAGAGAGGCAGAGACAGAGAGGCAAAGACAAAGAGGCCGAGACAGAGAGGCAGAGACAGACAGAGACAGAGAGGCAGAGACAGAGAGGCTGACACAGAGAGGCAAAGACAGAGAGGCAGAGACAGAGAGGCAGAGTCAGACAGAGACAGAGAGGCAGAGACAGAGAGGCAGAGGCAGAGAGGCTGAGAAAGAGAGGCAGAGAGAGAGAGGCAGAGTCATAGAGGCCGAGACACAGAGTCAGAGACAGAGAGGCAGAAACAGAGAGGAAGAGACAGAGAGGCAGAGACAGAGAGGCAGAGTCAGAGAGGCAGAGAAAGAGACGCAGAGACAGAGAGACAGAGGCAGAGAGGCAGAGACAGAGAGCCAGAGACAGAGAGCCAGAGACAGAGAGGCAGAGACAGAGGCATATACAGAGAGACAGAGACAGAGAGGCAGAGACAGAGAGGCAGAGACAGACAGAGACAGAGAGGCAGAGACAGACAGAGACAGACAGAGAGGCAGAGACAGACAGAGACAGACAGAGACAGAGAGGCAGAAACAGAGAGGCAGAGACAGACAGAGACAGAGAGGCAGAGACAGAGAGGCGGAGACAAAGAGGCAAAGACAGAGAGGCAGAAAAAGAGAGGCAGAGTCAGAGAGGCAGAGACAGAGAGGCAGAGGCAGAGAGGCTGAGTACAGAGAGGCAGAGACAGAGAGGCAGAGTCAGAGAGGTAGAGACAGAGGCAGAGACAGAAAGAGGCAGAAAGGCTAAGACAGAGAGGCAAAGACAGAGAGGCAGAGACAGAGAGGCAGAGACAGAAAGGCAGAGACAGACAGAGACAGAGAGGCAGAGACAGACAGGCAGAGACAGAGAGGCAGAGACAGACAGGCAGAGACAGAGAGGCAGAGACAGAAAGGCAGAGTCAGACAGAGACAGAGAGGCAGAGAGAGAGAGGCTGAGACAGAGAGTCAAAGACAGAGAGGCAGAGTCAGAGAGGCTGAGAGAGAGAGGCAGAGACAGAGAGACAGAGTAGGAGAGGCTGAGACAGAGAGGCAAAGACAGAGAGGCAGAAACAGAGAGGCAGAGACAGAGAGGCAGAGACAGAGAGGCAGAGACAGAGAGGCAGAGACAGAGAGGCAGAGACAGAGAGACAGAGACAGAGAGGCAGAGACGGAGAGGTAGAGACACAGAGGCAGAGACAGAGAGTCAGAGACAGAGAGGCAGAAACAGAAAGAGACAGAGAGGCAGAGACAGATAGACAGAGACAAAGAGGCAGCTTCAGAGAGGCAGAGTCAGAGAGGCAGAGACAGAGGCAGAGACAGAGTGGCAGAGTCAGAGAGGGAGATCCAGAGAGGAAGAGACAGAGAGGCAGGGACAGAGAGGCAGAGACAGAGAGGTAGAGACAGAGAAGGAGAGACAGAGAGGCTGAGACAAAGAGGCTGAGACAGAGAGGAAGAGACAGAGAGGCAGAGACAGAGAGGCTGAGACAGAGAGGAAGAGACAGAGAGGCAGAGACAGAGAGGCTGAAACAGGGTAACAGAGAGGCAGAGAGAAAGAGGCAGAGATAGAGAGGCTGAGACAGAGAGACAGAGAGGCAGAGACAGAGCGGCAGAGACAGAGAAGCAGAGATAGAGAGGCAGAGACAGAGAGGTTGAGAGAAAGGGGCAGAGACAGAGAGGCAGAGACAGAGAGGCTTAGACAGAGAGGAAAAGTCAGATAGGCAGAGACAGAGAGGCTGAGACAGACAGGCAGAGTCAGAGAGGAAGAGACATAGAGGCTGAGAAAGAGGCAGAGACAGAGAGGCTGAGACAGAGAGGCACAGACAGAAAGGCCATAAAAGAGAGGCCAAGACAGAGAGGCTGAGAAAGAGAGGCCAAGACAGAGAGGCCAAGACAGAGAGACTGAGACAGAGAGGCAGAGTCAGAGAGGCAGAGACAAAGAGGCAAAGACTGAGAGGCAGAGACAGAGAGGCAGAGACAGAGAGGTAGAGACAGAGAGGCTGAGAAAGAGAGGCAGAGTCAGAGAGGCAGAGTTAGAGAGGCAGAGAAAGAGGCAGAGACAGACAGAGACAGAGAGGCAGAGACAGAGAGGCAAAGACAGAGAGGCAAAGACAGAGAGGCCGAGACTGAGAGGCTGTGACAGTGAGGCAGGGGTCAGAGAGGCAGAGACAGAGAGGCAGAGACAGAGAGGCAGAGACAGACAGAGACAGAGAGGCAGAGACAGAGAGGCTGACACAGAGAGGCAAAGGCAGAGAGGCAGAGACAGAGAGGCAGAGACAGAGAGGCAGAGTCAGACAGAGACAGAGAGGCAGAGACAGAGAGGCAGAGACAGAGAGGCAGAGACAGAGAGGCTGAGACAGAGAGGCAGAGAGAGAGAGAGGCAGAGTCATAGTGGCCGAGACAGAGAGGCAGAGACAGAGAGGCAGAAACAAAGAGGCGGAGACAGAGAGGCAGAGTCAGAGAGGCTGAGACAGAGAGGCAGAGACAGAGAGGCAGAGACAGAGAGGCAGAGACAGAGAGGCAGACTGAGAGCAGACGGAGACAGAGAGGCAGAGACAGAGCGGCAGAGACAGAGGAGCAGATAGAAGCAGAGACAAAGAGGTTGAAACAAGAGGGCAGAGGCAGAGAGGCAGAGACAGAGAGGCTGAGACAAGAGACACACAGAGAGAGGCAGAGACAGAGAGGCAAAGTCAGATAGGCAGAGACCGAGAGGCTGAGACAGAGAGGCAGATTCAGAGAGGCAGAGTCAGAGAGGCAGAGAAAGAGGCAGAGACAGACAGAGACGAGAGGCAGAGACAGAGAGGCAAAGACAGAGAGGCCGAGACAGAGAGGCAGAGACAGAGAGGCAGAAACAAAGAGGCGGAGACAGAGAGGCAGAGTCAGAGAGGCTGAGACAGAGAGGCAGAGACAGAGAGGCAGAGACAGACAGAGACAGAGAGGCAGAGACAGAGAGGCTGACACAGAGAGGCAAAGACAGAGAGGCAGAGACAGAGACACAGAGAGAGAGGCAGAGACAGAGAGGCAAAGTCAGATAGGCAGAGACCGAGAGGCTGAGACAGAGAGGCAGAGTCAGAGAGGCAGAGACAGAGAGGTAGAGTCAGAGAGGCAGAGCCAGAGAGGCAGAGACAAAGAGGCAAAGACAGAGAGGCAGAGACAGAGAGGCAGAGACAGAGGCAGAGACAGACAGAGACGAGAGGCAGAGACAGAGAGGCAAAGACAGAGAGGCAGAGACAGAGAGGCAGAGACAGACAGAGACAGAGAGGCAGAGACAGAGAGGCTGACACAGAGAGGCAAAGACAGAGAGGCAGAGACAGAGAGGCAGAGACAGAGAGGCAGAGTGAGACAGAGACAGAGAGGCAGAGACAGAGAGGCAGAGACAGAGAGGTAGAGACAGAGAGGCAGAGACAGAGAGGATGAGACAGAGAGGCAGAGAGAGAGAGGCAGAGTCATAGAGGCCGAGACAGAGAGTCAGAGACAGAGAGACAGAGACAGAGAGGCAGAGACAGAGAGGAAGAGACAGAGAGGCTGAGACAGAGAGGCCAAGACAAAGAGGCTGAGACAGAGAGGCAAAGACAGAGAGGCAGAAACAGAGAGGCAGAGACAGAGAGGCAGAGACAGAGAGGCAGAGACAGAGAGGCAGAGACAGAGAGGCAGAGACAGAGAGACAGAGACAGAGAGGCAGAGACGGAGAGGTAGAGACACAGAGGCAGAGACAGAGAGTCAGAGACAGAGAGGCAGAAACAGAAAGAGACAGAGAGGCAGAGACAGATAGACAGAGACAAAGAGGCAGCTTCAGAGAGGCAGAGTCAGAGAGGCAGAGACAGAGGCAGAGACAGAGTGGCAGAGTCAGAGAGGGAGATCCAGAGAGGAAGAGACAGAGAGGCAGGGACAGAGAGGCAGAGACAGAGAGGTAGAGACAGAGAAGGAGAGACAGAGAGGCTGAGACAAAGAGGCTGAGACAGAGAGGAAGAGACAGAGAGGCAGAGACAGAGAGGCTGAGACAGAGGAAGAGACAGAGAGGCAGAGACAGAGAGGCTGAAACAGGGTAACAGAGAGGCAGAGAGAAAGAGGCAGAGATAGAGAGGCTGAGACAGAGAGACAGAGAGGCAGAGACAGAGCGGCAGAGACAGAGAAGCAGAGATAGAGAGGCAGAGACAGAGAGGTTGAGAGAAAGGGGCAGAGACAGAGAGGCAGAGACAGAGAGGCTTAGACAGAGAGGCAAAGTCAGATAGGCAGAGACAGAGAGGCTGAGACAGACAGGCAGAGTCAGAGAGGAAGAGATAGAGAGGCTGAGAAAGAGGCAGAGACAGAGAGGCTGAGACAGAGAGGCACAGACAGAAAGGCCATGAAAGAGAGGCCAAGACAGAGAGGCTGAGAAAGAGAGGCCAAGACAGAGAGGCCAAGACAGAGAGACTGAGACAGAGAGGCAGAGTCAGAGAGGCAGAGACAAAGAGGCAAAGACAGAGAGGCAGAGACAGAGAGGCAGAGACAGAGAGGTAGAGACAGAGAGGCTGAGACAGAGAGGCAGAGTCAGAGAGGCAGAGTTAGAGAGGCAGAGAAAGAGGCAGAGACAGACAGAGACAGAGAGGCAGAGACAGAGAGGCAAAGACAGAGAGGCAAAGACAGAGAGGCCGAGACAGAGAGGCTGTGACAGTGAGGCAGGGGTCAGAGAGGCAGAGACAGAGAGGCAGAGACAGAGAGGCAGAGACAGACAGAGACAGAGAGGCAGAGACAGAGAGGCTGACACAGAGAGGCAAAGGCAGAGAGGCAGAGACAGAGAGGCAGAGACAGAGAGGCAGAGTCAGACAGAGACAGAGAGGCAGAGACAGAGAGGCAGAGACAGAGAGGCAGAGACAGAGAGGCTGAGACAGAGAGGCAGAGAGAGAGAGAGGCAGAGTCATAGAGGCCGAGACAGAGAGGCAGAGACAGAGAGGCAGAAACAAAGAGGCGGAGACAGAGAGGCAGAGTCAGAGAGGCTGAGACAGAGAGGCAGAGACAGAGAGGCAGAGACAGAGAGGCAGAGACAGAGAGGCAGAGACAGACGGAGACAGAGAGGCAGAGACAGAGCGGCAGAGACAGAGGAGCAGAGAAGCAGAGATAAAGAGGCAGAGACAAAGAGGTTGAAACAAAGGGGCAGAGGCAGAGAGGCAGAGACAGAGAGGCTGAGACAGAGACACACAGAGAGAGGCAGAGACAGAGAGGCAAAGTCAGATAGGCAGAGACCGAGAGGCTGAGACAGAGAGGCAGATTCAGAGAGGCAGAGTCAGAGAGGCAGAGAAAGAGGCAGAGACAG
This sequence comes from Procambarus clarkii, assembly GCF_040958095.1. NCBI lineage: Eukaryota > Metazoa > Arthropoda > Malacostraca > Decapoda > Cambaridae > Procambarus > Procambarus clarkii. The sequence goes on along the minus strand of NC_091158.1, from coordinate 45,415,563 downwards.
ACAGAGACGAGAGGCAGAGACAGAGAGGCAAAGACAGAGAGGCCGAGACAGAGAGGCAGAGACAGAGAGGCAGAAACAAAGAGGCGGAGACAGAGAGGCAGAGTCAGAGAGGCTGAGACAGAGAGGCAGAGACAGAGAGGCAGAGACAGACAGAGACAGAGAGGCAGAGACAGAGAGGCTGACACAGAGAGGCAAAGACAGAGAGGCAGAGACAGAGACACAGAGAGAGAGGCAGAGACAGAGAGGCAAAGTCAGATAGGCAGAGACCGAGAGGCTGAGACAGAGAGGCAGAGTCAGAGAGGCAGAGACAGAGAGGTAGAGTCAGAGAGGCAGAGCCAGAGAGGCAGAGACAAAGAGGCAAAGACAGAGAGGCAGAGACAGAGAGGCAGAGACAGAGGCAGAGACAGACAGAGACGAGAGGCAGAGACAGAGAGGCAAAGACAGAGAGGCAGAGACAGAGAGGCAGAGACAGACAGAGACAGAGAGGCAGAGACAGAGAGGCTGACACAGAGAGGCAAAGACAGAGAGGCAGAGACAGAGAGGCAGAGACAGAGAGGCAGAGTGAGACAGAGACAGAGAGGCAGAGACAGAGAGGCAGAGACAGAGAGGCAGAGACAGAGAGGCAGAGACAGAGAGGATGAGACAGAGAGGCAGAGAGAGAGAGGCAGAGTCATAGAGGCCGAGACAGAGAGTCAGAGACAGAGAGACAGAGACAGAGAGGCAGAGACAGAGAGGAAGAGACAGAGAGGCTGAGACAGAGAGGCCAAGACAAAGAGGCTGAGACAGAGAGGTAGAGTCAGGGAGGCAGAGTCAGAGAGGCAGAGACAGAGAGGCAGAGACAGAGAGACAGAGGCAGAGAGGCAGAGACAGAGAGCCAGAGACAGAGAGCCAGAGAATGAGAGGCAGAGACAGAGAGGCATAGACAGAGAGACAGAGACAGAGAGGCAGAAACAGAGAGGCAGAGACAGAGAGGAAGAGACAGAGAGGCTGAGACAGAGAGGCCAAGACAGAGAGGCCAAGACAAAGAGGCTGAGACAGAGAGGTAGAGTCAGGGAGGCAGAGTCAGAGAGGCACAGACAAAGAGGCAAAGACAGAGAGGCAAAGACAGAGAGGCAGAGACAGAAAGGTAGAGACAGAGAGGCTGAGACAGAGAGGCAGATTCAGAGAGGCAGAGTCAGAGAGGCAGAGAAAGAGGCAGAGACAGACAGAGAAAGAGAAGCAGAGACAGAGAGGCAAAGACAGAGAGGCCGAGACAGAGAGGCAGAGACAGAGAGGCAGAAACAAAGAGGCAGAGACAGAGAGGCAGAGTCAGAGAGGCTGAGACAGAGAGGCAGAGACAGAGAGGCAGAGACAGAGAGGCAGAGACAGAGAGGCAGAGACAGAGAGGCAGAGACAGACGGAGTCAGAGAGGCAGAGACAGAGCGGCAGAGACAGAGAAGCAGAGAAGCAGAGATAAAGAGGCAGAGACAAAGAGGTTGAAACAAAGGGGCAGAGACAGAGAGGCAGAGACAGAGAGGCTGAGACAGAGACACAGAGAGAGAGGCAGAGACAGAGAGGCAAAGTCAGATAGGCAGAGACCGAGAGGCTGAGACAGAGAGGCAGAGTCAGAGAGGCAGAGACAGAGAGGTAGAGTCAGAGAGGCAGAGTCAGAGAGGCAGAGACATAGAGGTAGAGACAGAGAGGCTGAGACAGAGAGGCAGATTCAGAGAGGCAGAGTCAGAGAGGCAGAGAAAGAGGCAGAGACAGACAGAGACGAGAGGCAGAGACAGAGAGGCAAAGACAGAGAGGCCGAGACAGAGAGGCAGAGACAGACTGAGACAGAGAGGCAGAGACAGAGAGGCTGACACAGAGAGGCAGAGACAGAGAGGCTGACACAGAGAGGCAAAGACAGAGAGGCAGAGACAGAGAGGCAGAGACAGAGAGGCAGAGATAGAGAGGCAGAGTGAGACTGAGACAGAGAGGCAGAGACAGAGAGGCAGAGACAGAAAGGCAGAGACAGAGAGGCAGAGACAGAGAGGCTGAGACAGAGAAGCAGAGAGAGAGAGGCAGAGTCATAGAGGCCGAGACAGAGAGTCAGAGACAGAGAGGCAGAAACAGAGAGGCAGAGACAGAGAGGCAGAGACAGAAAGGCAGAGACAGAGAGGCAGAGACAGAGAGGCAGAGACAGAGAGACAGAGGCAGAGAGGCAGAGACAGAGAGCCAGAGACAGAGAGCCAGAGACAGAGAGGCAGAGACAGAGAGGCCAAGACAGAGGGGCTGAGACAGAGAGGCAGAGACAGAGAGGCAGAGACAGAGAGGCTGAGACAGAGAGGCCAAGACAGAGAGGCCAAGGCAAAGAGGCTGAGACAGAGAGGTAGAGTCAGGGAGGCAGAGTCAGAGAGGCAGAGAAAGAGGCAGAGACAGACAGAGAAAGAGAAGCAGAGACAGAGAGGCAAAGACAGAGAGGCCGAGACAGAGAGGCAGAGACAGAGAGGCAGAAACAAAGAGGCAGAGACAGAGAGGCAGAGTCAGAGAGGCTGAGACAGAGAGGCAGAGACAGAGAGGCAGAGACAGAGAGGCAGAGACAGAGAGGCAGAGACAGAGAGGCAGAGACAGACGGAGTCAGAGAGGCAGAGACAGAGCGGCAGAGACAGAGAAGCAGAGAAGCAGAGATAAAGAGGCAGAGACAAAGAGGTTGAAACAAAGGGGCAGAGACAGAGAGGCAGAGACAGAGAGGCTGAGACAGAGACACAGAGAGAGAGGCAGAGACAGAGAGGCAAAGTCAGATAGGCAGAGACCGAGAGGCTGAGACAGAGAGGCAGAGTCAGAGAGGCAGAGACAGAGAGGTAGAGTCAGAGAGGCAGAGTCAGAGAGGCAGAGACATAGAGGTAGAGACAGAGAGGCTGAGACAGAGAGGCAGATTCAGAGAAGCAGAGTCAGAGAGGCAGAGAAAGAGGCAGAGACAGACAGAGACGAGAGGCAGAGACAGAGAGGCAAAGACAGAGAGGCCGAGACAGAGAGGCAGAGACAGACTGAGACAGAGAGGCAGAGACAGAGAGGCTGACACAGAGAGGCAGAGACAGAGAGGCTGACACAGAGAGGCAAAGACAGAGAGGCAGAGACAGAGAGGCAGAGACAGAGAGGCAGAGACAGAGAGGCAGAGTGAGACTGAGACAGAGAGGCAGAGACAGAGAGGCAGAGACAGAAAGGCAGAGACAGAGAGGCAGAGACAGAGAGGCTGAGACAGAGAAGCAGAGAGAGAGAGGCAGAGTCATAGAGGCCGAGACAGAGAGTCAGAGACAGAGAGGCAGAAACAGAGAGGCAGAGACAGAGAGGCAGAGACAGAAAGGCAGAGACAGAGAGGCAGAGACAGAGAGGCAGAGACAGAGAGACAGAGGCAGAGAGGCAGAGACAGAGAGCCAGAGACAGAGAGCCAGAGACAGAGAGGCAGAGACAGAGAGGCCAAGACAGAGGGGCTGAGACAGAGAGGCAAAGACAGAGAGGCAGAGACAGAGAGGCTGAGACAGAGAGGCCAAGACAGAGAGGCCAAGACAAAGAGGCTGAGACAGAGAGGTAGAGTCAGGGAGGCAGAGTCAGAGAGGCACAGACAAAGAGGCAAAGACAGAGAGGCAGAGACAGAGAGGCAGAGACAGAAAAGTAGAGACAGAGAGGCTGAGACAGAGAGGCAGATTCAGAGAGGCAGAGTCAGAGTGGCAGAGAAAGAGGCAGAGACAGACAGAGACAGAGAAGCAGAGACAGAGAGGCAAAGACAGAGAGGCCGAGACAGAGAGGCAGAGACAGACAGAGACAGACAGGCAGAGACAGAGAGGCTGACACAGAGAGGCAAAGACAGAGAGGCAGAGACAGAGAGGCAGAGTCAGAGAGGCTGAGACAGAGAGGCAGAGACAGAGAGGCAGAGACAGATAGGCAGAGACAGAGAGGCAGAGACAGACAGAGACAGAGAGGCAGAGACAGAGCGGCAGAGCCAGAGAAGCAGAGAAGCAGAGATAAAGAGGCAGAGACAAAGAGGTTGAAACAAAGGGGCAGAGACAGAGAGGCAGAGACAGAGAGGCTGAGACAGAGACACACAGAGAGAGGCAGAGACAGAGAGGCAAAGTCAGATAGGCAGAAACCGAGAGGCTGAGACAGAGAGGCAGAGTCAGAGAAGCAGAGACAGAGAGGTAGAGTCAGAGAGGCAGAGTCAGAGAGGCAGAAACAGAGAGGCAGAGACAGAGAGGCAGAGTCAGAGAGGCTGAGACAGAGAGGCAGAGACAGAGAGGCAGAGACAGAGAGGCAGAGACAGAGAGGCAGAGACAGACAGAGACAGAGAGGCAGAGACAGAGCGGCAGAGACAGAGAAGCAGAGAAGCAGAGATAAAGAGGCAGAGACAGAGAGGTTGAGACAAAGGGGCAGAGACAGAGAGGCAGAGACAGAGAGGCTGAGACAGAGACACAGAGAGAGAGGCAGAGACAGAGAGGCTGAGACAGAGAGGCAAAGTCAGATAGGCAGAGACCGAGAGGCTGAGACAGAGAGGCAGAGACAGAGAGGCAGAGACAGAGAGGCAGAGTCAGAGAGGAAGAGACTGAGAGGCTGAGAAAGAGGTAGAGACAGAGAGGCTCTGACAGAGAGGCAGAGACAGAGAGGCCAAGATAGAGAGGCCAAGACAAAGAGGCTGAGACAGAGAGGTAAAGTCAGAGAGGCAGAGTCAGAGAGGCAGAGACAAAGAGGCAAAGACAGAGAGACAGACAGAGAGGCAGAGACATAGAGGTAGAGACAGAGAGGCTGAGACAGAGAGGCAGATTCAGAGAGGCAGAGTCAGAGAGGCAGAGAAAGAGGCAGAGACAGACAGGGACAGAGAGGCAGAGACAGAGAGGCAAAGACAAAGAGGCCGAGACAGAGAGGCAGAGACAGACAGAGACAGAGAGGCAGAGACAGAGAGGCTGACACAGAGAGGCAAAGACAGAGAGGCAGAGACAGAGAGGCAGAGTCAGACAGAGACAGAGAGGCAGAGACAGAGAGGCAGAGACAGAGAGGCTGAGAAAGAGAGGCAGAGAGAGAGAGGCAGAGTCAGAGAGGCAGAGAAAGAGACGCAGAGACAGAGAGACAGAGGCAGAGAGGCAGAGACAGAGAGCCAGAGACAGAGAGCCAGAGACAGAGAGGCAGAGACAGAGGCATAGACAGAGAGACAGAGACAGAGAGGCAGAGACAGAGAGGCAGAGACAGACAGAGACAGAGAGGCAGAGACAGACAGAGACAGACAGAGAGGCAGAGACAGACAGAGACAGACAGAGACAGAGAGGCAGAAACAGAGAGGCAGAGACAGACAGAGACAGAGAGGCAGAGACAGAGAGGCGGAGACAAAGAGGCAAAGACAGAGAGGCAGAAAAAGAGAGGCAGAGTCAGAGAGGCAGAGACAGAGAGGCAGAGACAGAGAGGCTGAGACAGAGAGGCAGAGACAGAGAGGCAGAGTCAGAGAGGTAGAGACAGAGGCAGAGACAGAAAGAGGCAGAAAGGCTAAGACAGAGAGCCAAAAACAGAGAGGCAGAGACAGAGAGGCAGAGACAGAAAGGCAGAGACAGACAGAGACAGAGAGACAGAGACAGACAGGCAGAGACAGAGAGGCAGAGACAGACAGGCAGAGACAGAGAGGCAGAGACAGAAAGGCAGAGTCAGACAGAGACAGAGAGGCAGAGAGAGAGAGGCTGAGACAGAGAGTCAAAGACAGAGAGGCAGAGTCAGAGAGGCTGAGAGAGAGAGGCAGAGACAGAGAGACAGAGTAGGAGAGGCTGAGACAGAGAGGCAAAGACAGAGAGGCAGAAACAGAGAGGCAGAGACAGAGAGGCAGAGACAGAGAGGCAGAGACAGAGAGGCAGAGACAGAGAGGCAGAGACAGAGAGACAGAGTCAGAGAGGCAGAGACGGAGAGGTAGAGACACAGAGGCAGAGACAGAGAGTCAGAGACAGAGAGGCAGAAACAGAAAGAGACAGAGAGGCAGAGACAGATAGACAGAGACAAAGAGGCAGCTTCAGAGAGGCAGAGTCAGAGAGGCAGAGACAGAGGCAGAGACAGAGTGGCAGAGTCAGAGAGGGAGATCCAGAGAGGAAGAGACAGAGAGGCAGGGACAGAGAGGCAGAGACAGAGAGGTAGAGACAGAGAAGGAGAGACAGACAGGCTGAGACAAAGAGGCTGAGACAGAGAGGAAGAGACAGAGAGGCAGAGACTGAGAGGCTGAGACAGAGAGGAAGAGACAGAGAGGCAGAGACAGAGAAGCTGAAACAGGGTAACAGAGAGGCAGAGAGAAAGAGGCAGAGATAGAGAGGCTGAGACAGAGAGACAGAGAGGCAGAGACAGAGCGGCAGAGACAGAGAAGCAGAGATAGAGAGGCAGAGACAGAGAGGTTGAGAGAAAGGGGCAGAGACAGAGAGGCAGAGACAGAGAGGCTTAGACAGAGAGGCAAAGTCAGATAGGCAGAGACAGAGAGGCTGAGACAGACAGGCAGAGTCAGAGAGGAAGAGACAGAGAGGCTGAGAAAGAGGCAGAGACAGAGAGGCTGAGACAGAGAGGCACAGACAGAAAGGCCATGAAAGAGAGGCCAAGACAGAGAGGCTGAGAAAGAGAGGCCAAGACAGAGAGGCCAAGACAGAGAGACTGAGACAGAGAGGCAGAGTCAGAGAGGCAGAGACAAAGAGGCAAAGACAGAGAGGCAGAGACAGAGAGGCAGAGACAGAGAGGTAGAGACAGAGAGGCTGAGACAGAGAGGCAGAGTCAGAGAGGCAGAGTCAGAGAGGCAGAGAAAGAGGCAGAGACAGACAGAGACAGAGAGGCAGAGACAGAGAGGCAAAGACAGAGAGGCAAAGACAGAGAGGCCGAGACAGAGAGGCTGTGACAGTGAGGCAGGGGTCAGAGAGGCAGAGACAGAGAGGCAGAGACAGAGAGGCAGAGACAGACAGAGACAGAGAGGCAGAGACAGAGAGGCTGACACAGAGAGGCAAAGGCAGAGAGGCAGAGACAGAGAGGCACAGACAGAGAGGCAGAGTCAGACAGAGACAGAGAGGCAGAGACAGAGAGGCAGAGACAGAGAGGCAGAGACAGAGAGGCTGAGACAGAGAGGCAGAGAGAGAGAGAGGCAGAGTCATAGAGGCCGAGACAGAGAGGCAGAGACAGAGAGGCAGAAACAAAGAGGCGGAGACAGAGAGGCAGAGTCAGAGAGGCTGAGACAGAGAGGCAGAGACAGAGAGGCAGAGACAGAGAGGCAGAGACAGAGAGGCAGAGACAGACGGAGACAGAGAGGCAGAGACAGAGCGGCAGAGAGACAGAGGAGCAGAGAAGCAGAGATAAAGAGGCAGAGACAAAGAGGTTGAAACAAAGGGGCAGAGGCAGAGAGGCAGAGACAGAGAGGCTGAGACAGAGACACACAGAGAGAGGCAGAGACAGAGAGGCAAAGTCAGATAGGCAGAGACCGAGAGGCTGAGACAGAGAGGCAGATTCAGAGAGGCAGAGACAGAGAGGTAGAGTCAGAGAGGCAGAGCAAGAGAGGCAGAGACAAAGAGGCAAAGACAGAGAGGCAAAGACAGAGAGGCAGAGACAGAGAGACAGAGACAGAGAGGCAGAGACAGAGAGGGAAAGTCAGATAGGCAGAGACCGAGAGGCTGAGACAGAGAGGCAGAGTCAGAGAGGCAGAGACAGAGAGGTAGAGTCAGAGAGGCAGAGCAAGAGAGGCAGAGACAAAGAGGCAAAGACAGAGAGGCAAAGACAGAGAGGCAGAGACAGAGAGACAGAGACAGAGAGGCAGAGACAGAGAGGCAAAGACAGAGAGACAGAGACAGAGAGGCAGAGACAGAGAGGCTGACACAGAGAGGCAAAGACAGAGAGGCAGAGACAGAGAGGCAGAGACAGAGAGGCAGAGTGAGACAGAGACAGAGAGGCAGAGACAGAGAGGCAGAGACAGAGAGGCAGAGACAGAGAGGCAGAGACAGAGAGGCAGAGACAGAGAGGATGAGACAGAGAGGCAGAGAGAGAGAGGCAGAGTCATAGAGGCCGAGACAGAGAGTCAGAGACAGAGAGGCAGAAACAGAGAGGCAGAGACAGAGAGGCAGAGACAGAGAGGCAGAGTCAGAGAGGCAGAGACAGAGAGGCAGAGACAGAGAGACAGAGGCAGAGAGGCAGAGACAGAGAGCCAGAGACAGAGAGCCAGAGAATGAGAGGCAGAGACAGAGAGGCATAGACAGAGAGACAGAGACAGAGAGGCAGAAACAGAGAGGCAGAGACAGAGAGGCAGAGACAGAGAGGAAGAGACAGAGAGGCTGAGACAGAGAGGCCAAGACAGAGAGGCCAAGACAAAGAGGCTGAGACAGAGAGGTAGAGTCAGGGAGGCAGAGTCAGAGAGGCACAGACAAAGAGGCAAAGACAGAGAGGCAAAGACAGAGAGGCAGAGACAGAAAGGTAGAGACAGAGAGGCTGAGACAGAGAGGCAGATTCAGAGAGGCAGAGTCAGAGAGGCAGAGAAAGAGGCAGAGACAGACAGAGAAAGAGAAGCAGAGACAGAGAGGCAAAGACAGAGAGGCCGAGACAGAGAGGCAGAGACAGAGAGGCAGAAACAAAGAGGCAGAGACAGAGAGGCAGAGTCAGAGAGGCTGAGACAGAGAGGCAGAGACAGAGAGGCAGAGACAGAGAGGCAGAGACAGAGAGGCAGAAACAGACGGAGTCAGAGAGGCAGAGACAGAGCGGCAGAGACAGAGAAGCAGAGAAGCAGAGATAAAGAGGCAGAGACAAAGAGGTTGAAACAAAGGGGCAGAGACAGAGAGGCAGAGATAGAGAGGCTGAGACAGAGACACAGAGAGAGAGGCAGAGACAGAGAGGCAAAGTCAGATAGGCAGAGACCGAGAGGCTGAGACAGAGAGGCAGAGTCAGAGAGGCAGAGACAGAGAGGTAGAGTCAGAGAGGCAGAGACATAGAGGTAGAGACAGAGAGGCTGAGACAGAGAGGCAGATTCAGAGAGGCAGAGTCAGAGAGGCAGAGAAAGAGGCAGAGACAGACAGAGACGAGAGGCAGAGACAGAGAGGCAAAGACAGAGAGGCCGAGACAGAGAGGCAGAGACAGACTGAGACAGAGAGGCAGAGACAGAGAGGCTGACACAGAGAGGCAGAGACAGAGAGGCTGACACAGAGAGGCAAAGACTGAGAGGCAGAGACAGAGAGGCAGAGACAGAGAGGCAGAGACAGAGAGGCAGAGTGAGACTGAGACAGAGAGGCAGAGACAGAGAGGCAGAGACAGAAAGGCAGAGACAGAGAGGCAGAGACAGAGAGGCTGAGACAGAGAGGCAGAGAGAGAGAGGCAGAGTCATAGAGGCCGAGACAGAGAGTCAGAGACAGAGAGGCAGAAACAGAGAGGCAGAGACAGAGAGGCAGAGACAGAGAGGCAGAGACAGAGAGGCAGAGACAGAGAGGCAGAGACAAAGAGACAGAGGCAGAGAGGCAGAGACAGAGAGCCAGAGACAGAGAGGCAGAGACAGAGAGGCCAAGACAGAGGGGCTGAGACAGAGAGGCAGAGACAGAGAGGCAGAGACAGAGAGGCTGAGACAGAGAGGCCAAGACAGAGAGGCCAAGACAAAGAGGCTGAGACAGAGAGGTAGAGTCAGGGAGGCAGAGTCAGAGAGGCACAGACAAAGAGGCAAAGACAGAGAGGCAGAGACAGAGAGGCAGAGACAGAAAGGTAGAGACAGAGAGGCTGAGACAGAGAGGCAGATTCAGAGAGGCAGAGTCAGAGTGGCAGAGAAAGAGGCAGAGACAGACAGAGACAGAGAAGCAGAGACAGAGAGGCAAAGACAGAGAGGCCGAGACAGAGAGGCAGAGACAGACAGAGACAGAGAGGCAGAGACAGAGAGGCTGACACAGAGAGGCAAAGACAGAGAGGCAGAGACAGAGAGGCAGAGTCAGAGAGGCTGAGACAGAGAGGCAGAGACAGAGAGGCAGAGACAGATAGGCAGAGACAGAGAGGCAGAGACAGACAGAGACAGAGAGGCAGAGACAGAGCGGCAGAGACAGAGAAGCAGAGAAGCAGAGACAAAGAGGTTGAAACAAAGGGGCAGAGACAGAGAGGCAGAGACAGAGAGGCTGAGACAGAGACACACAGAGAGAGGCAGAGACAGAGAGGCAAAGGCAGATAGGCAGAAACCGAGAGGCTGAGACAGAGAGGCAGAGTCAGAGAAGCAGAGACAGAGAGGTAGAGTCAGAGAGGCAGAGTCAGAGAGGCAGAAACAGAGAGGCAGAGACAGAGAGGTAGAGTCAGAGAGGCTGAGACAGAGAGGCAGAGACAGAGAGGCAGAGACTGAGAGGCAGAGACAGAGAGGCAGAGACAGAGAGGCAGAGACAGAGAGGCAGAGGCAGACAGAGACAGAGAGGCAGAGACAGAGCGGCAGAGACAGAGAAGCAGAGAAGCAGAGATAAAGAGGCAGAGACAAAGAGGTTGAAACAAAGGGGCAGAGAAAGAGGCAGAGACAGACAGAGACAGAGAGGCAGAGACAGAGAGGCAGAGACAGAGAGGCAGAGACAGAGAGGCAGAGACAGACAGAGACAGAGAGGCAGAGACAGAGAGGCTGACACAGAGAGGCAAAGACAGAGAGGCAGAGACAGAGAGGCAGAGACAGACAGAGACAGAGAGGCAGAGACAGAGAGGCTGACACAGAGAGGCAAAGACAGAGAGGCAGAGACAGAGAGGCAGAGACAGAGAGGCAGAGTCAGACAGAGACAGAGAGGCAGAGACAGAGAGGCAGAGACAGAGAGGCTGAGACAGAGAGGCAGAGACAGAGAGGCAGAGTCAGAGAGGCTGAGACAGAGAGGCAGAGACAGAGAGGCAGAGACAGAGAGGGAGAGACAGAGAGGCAGAGACAGACAGAGACAGAGAGGCAGAGACAGAGCGGCAGAGACAGAGAAGCAGAGAAGCAGAGATAAAGAGGCAGAGACAAAGAGGTTGAAACAAAGGGGCAGAGACAGAGAGGCAGAGACAGAGAGGCAGAGACAGAGAGCCAGAGACAGAGAGGCAGAGACAGAGAGGCTGAGACAGAGAGGCCAAGACAGAGAGGCCAAGACAGAGAGACCAAGACAAAGAGGCTGAGACAGAGAGGTAGAGTCAGAGAGGCAGAGTCAGAGAGGCACAGACAAAGAGGCAAAGACAGAGAGGCAGAGACAGAGAGGCAGAGACAGAAAGGTAGAGACAGAGAGGCTGAGACAGAGAGGCAGATTCAGAGAGGCAGAGTCAGAGAGGCAGAGAAAAAGGCAGAGACAGACAGAGACAGAGAAGCAGAGACAGAGAGGCAAAGACAGAGTGGCCGAGACAGAGAGGCAGAGACAGACAGAGACAGAGAGGCAGAGACAGACAGGCTGACACAGAGAGGCAAAGACAGAGAGGCAGAGACAGAGAGGCAGAGACAGAGAGGCAGAGTCAGACAGAGACAGAGAGGCAGAGACAGAGAGGCAGAGACAGAGAGGCTGAGACAGAGAGGCAGAAAGAGAGAGGCAGAGACAGAGAGGCAGAGACAGAGAGGCAGAGTCAGAGAGGCAGAGACAGAGAGGCAGAGATAGAGAGACAGAGGCAGAGACAGAGAGCCAGAGACAGAGAGCCAGAGACAGAGAGGCAGAGATAGAGAGGCATAGACAGAGAGACAGAGACAGAGAGGCAGAGACAGAGAGGCAGAGACAGAGAAGCATAGTCAGAAAGGCAGAGACAGAGAGGCAGAGACAGACAGAGACAGAAAGGCTGTGACAGAGAGGCAGAGACAGAGAGGCAGAGACAGAGAGGGAGAGACAGAAAGATACAGAGGCAGAGACAGAGAGGCAGAGACAGAGAGGCAGAGACAGAGAGTCAGAGACAGACAGAGACAGAGAGGCAGAGACAGACAGAGACAGACAGAGACAGAGATGCAGAAACACAGAGGCAGAGACAGACAGAGACAGAGAGGCAGAGACAGAGAGGCGGAGACAAAGAGGCAAAGACAGAGAGGCAGGAAAAGAGAGGCAGAGTCAGAGAGGCAGAGACAGAGAGGCAGAGACAGAGAGGCTGAGACAGAGAGGCAGAGACAGAGAGGCAGAGTCAGAGAGGTAGAGACAGAGGCAGAGACAGACAGAGACAGAGAGGAAAATTGTCGGAGAGGTAGAGTCAGAGAGACAGAGAGGCAGAGACAGAGAGGTAGAGACAGAGAGGCAGAGACAGAGAGGCAGAGTCAGAGAGGCAGAAGCAGACAGAGGCAGAGACAGACAGAGGCAGAAAGGCTAAGACAGAGAGGCAAAGACAGAGAGGCAGAGACAGAGAGGAAGAGACAGAGAGGCAGTGAGAGACAGAGACAGAGAGGCAGAGACAGACAGGCAGAGACAGAGAGGTAGAGTCAGGGAGGCAGAGTCAGAGAGGCACAGACAAAGAGGCAAAGACAGAGAGGCAGAGACAGAGAGGCAGAGACAGAAAGGTAGAGACAGAGAGGCTGAGACAGAGAGGCAGATTCAGAGAGGCAGAGTCAGAGTGGCAGAGAAAGAGGCAGAGACAGACAGAGACAGAGAAGCAGAGACAGAGAGGCAAAGACAGAGTGGCCGAGACAGAGAGGCAGAGACATACAGAGACAGAGAGGCAGAGACAGAGAGGCTGACACAGAGAGGCAAAGACAGAGAGGCAGAGACAGAGAGGCAGAGTCAGAGAGGCTGAGACAGAGAGGCAAAGACAGAGAGGCAGAGACAGATAGGCAGAGACAGAGAGGCAGAGACAGACAGAGACAGAGAGGCAGAGACAGAGCGGCAGAGACAGAGAAGCAGAGAAGCAGAGATAAAGAGGCAGAGACAAAGAGGTTGAAACAAAGGGGCAGAGACAGAGAGGCAGAGACAGAGAGGCTGAGACAGAGACACACAGAGAGAGGCAGAGACAGAGAGGCAAAGGCAGATAGGCAGAAACCGAGAGGCTGAGACAGAGAGGCAGAGTCAGAGAAGCAGAGACAGAGAGGTAGAGTCAGAGAGGCAGAGTCAGAGAGGCAGAAACAGAGATGCAGAGACAGAGAGGTAGAGTCAGAGAGGCTGAGACAGAGAGGCAGAGACAGAGAGGCAGAGACAGAGAGGCAGAGACAGAGAGGCAGAGACAGAGAGGCAGAGACAGAGAGGCAGAGGCAGACAGAGACAGAGAGGCAGAGACAGAGCGGCAGAGACAGAGAAGCAGAGAAGCAGAGATAAAGAGGCAGAGACAAAGAGGTTGAAACAAAGGGGCAGAGAAAGAGGCAGAGACAGACAGAGACAGAGAGGCAGAGACAGAGAGGCAGAGACAAAGAGGCAGAGACAGAGAGGCAGAGACAGACAGAGACAGAGAGGCAGAGACAGAGAGGCTGACACAGAGAGGCAAAGACAGAGAGGCAGAGACAGAGAGGCAGAGACAGACAGAGACAGAGAGGCAGAGACAGAGAGGCTGACACAGAGAGGCAAAGACAGAGAGGCAGAGACAGAGAGGCAGAGACAGAGAGGCAGAGTCAGACAGAGACAGAGAGGCAGAGACAGAGAGGCAGAGACAGAGAGGCTGAGACAGAGAGGCAGAGACAGAGAGGCAGAGTCAGAGAGGCTGAGACAGAGAGGCAGAGACAGAGAGGCAGAGACAGAGAGGGAGAGACAGAGAGGCAGAGACAGACAGAGACAGAGAGGCAGAGACAGAGCGGCAGAGACAGAGAAGCAGAGAAGCAGAGATAAAGAGGCAGAGACAAAGAGGTTGAAACAAAGGGGCAGAGACAGAGAGGCAGAGACAGAGAGGCAGAGACAGAGAGCCAGAGACAGAGAGGCAGAGACAGAGAGGCTGAGACAGAGAGGCCAAGACAGAGAGGCCAAGACAGAGAGACCAAGACAAAGAGGCTGAGACAGAGAGGTAGAGTCAGAGAGGCAGAGTCAGAGAGGCACAGACAAAGAGGCAAAGACAGAGAGGCAGAGACAGAGAGGCAGAGACAGAAAGGTAGAGACAGAGAGGCTGAGACAGAGAGGCAGATTCAGAGAGGCAGAGTCAGAGAGGCAGAGAAAAAGGCAGAGACAGACAGAGACAGAGAAGCAGAGACAGAGAGGCAAAGACAGAGTGGCCGAGACAGAGAGGCAGAGACAGACAGAGACAGAGAGGCAGAGACAGACAGGCTGACACAGAGAGGCAAAGACAGAGAGGCAGAGACAGAGAGGCAGAGACAGAGAGGCAGAGTCAGACAGAGACAGAGAGGCAGAGACAGAGAGGCAGAGACAGAGAGGCTGAGACAGAGAGGCAGAAAGAGAGAGGCAGAGACAGAGAGGCAGAGACAGAGAGGCAGAGTCAGAGAGGCAGAGACAGAGAGGCAGAGATAGAGAGACAGAGGCAGAGACAGAGAGCCAGAGACAGAGAGCCAGAGACAGAGAGGCAGAGATAGAGAGGCATAGACAGAGAGACAGAGACAGAGAGGCAGAGACAGAGAGGCAGAGACAGAGAAGCATAGTCAGAAAGGCAGAGACAGAGAGGCAGAGACAGACAGAGACAGAAAGGCTGTGACAGAGAGGCAGAGACAGAGAGGCAGAGACAGAGAGGGAGAGACAGAAAGAGACAGAGGCAGAGACAGAGAGGCAGAGACAGAGAGGCAGAGACAGAGAGTCAGAGACAGACAGAGACAGAGAGGCAGAGACAGACAGAGACAGACAGAGACAGAGATGCAGAAACACAGAGGCAGAGACAGACAGAGACAGAGAGGCAGAGACAGAGAGGCGGAGACAAAGAGGCAAAGACAGAGAGGCAGGAAAAGAGAGGCAGAGTCAGAGAGGCAGAGACAGAGAGGCAGAGACAGAGAGGCTGAGACAGAGAGGCAGAGACAGAGAGGCAGAGTCAGAGAGGTAGAGACAGAGGCAGAGACAGACAGAGACAGAGAGGAAAATTGTCGGAGAGGTAGAGTCAGAGAGACAGAGAGGCAGAGACAGAGAGGTAGAGACAGAGAGGCAGAGACAGAGAGGCAGAGTCAGAGAGGCAGAAGCAGACAGAGGCAGAGACAGACAGAGGCAGAAAGGCTAAGACAGAGAGGCAAAGACAGAGAGGCAGAGACAGAGAGGAAGAGACAGAGAGGCAGTGAGAGACAGAGACAGAGAGGCAGAGACAGACAGGCAGAGACAGAGAGGCAGAGACAGACAGGCAGAGACAGAGAGGCAGAGACAGAGAGGCAGAGACAGAGAGGCGGAGACAAAGAGGCAAAGACAGAGAGGCAGAAACAGAGAGGCAGAGACAGAGAGGCAGAGACAGAGAGGCAGTGACAGAGAGGCAGAGACAGAGAGGCAGAGACAGAGAGACAGAGACAGAGAGGCAGAGACAGAGAGGTAGAGACAGAGAGGCAGAGCCAGAGAGACAGAGACAGAGAGGCAGAAACAGACAGAGACAGAGAGGCAGAGACAGACAGACAGAGACAAAGAGGCAGCTTCAGAGAGGCAGAGTCAGAGAGGCAGAGACAGAGAGGCAGAGACAGAGAGGCAGAGTCAGAGAGGCAGTTCCAGAGAGGAAGAGACAGAGAGGCAGGGACAGAGAGGCAGAGACAGAGAGGTAGAGACAGAGAAGGAGAGACAGAGAGGCTGAGACAAAGAGGCTGAGACAGAGAGGAAGAGACAGAGAGGCAGAGACAGAGAGGCTGAAACAGGGTAACAGAGAGGCAGAGACAGAGAGGCAGAGATAGAGAGGCTGAGACAGAGAGACAGAGAGGCAGAGACAGAGCGGCAGAGACAGAGAAGCAGAGATAGAGAGGCAGAGACAGAGAGGTTGAGAGAAAGGGGCAGAGACAGAGAGGCAGAGACAGAGAGGCTGAGACAGAGACACAGAGAGAGAGGCAGAGACAGAGAGGCTGAGACAGAGAGGCAAAGTCAGATAGGCAGAGACAGAGAGGCTGAGACAGAGAGGCAGAGTCAGAGAGGAAGAGACAGAGAGGCTGAGAAAGAGGCAGAGACAGAGAGGCTGAGACAGAGAGGCAGAGACAGAGAGGCCATGAAAGAGAGGCCAAGAGAGAGAGGCTGAGACAGAGAGGCCAAGACAGAGAGGCCAAGACAGAGAGACTGAGACAGAGAGGCAGAGTCAGAGAGGCAGAGACAAAGAGGCAAAGACAGAGAGGAAGAGACAGAGAGGCAAAGACAGAGAGGTAGAGACAGAGAGGCTGAGACAGAGAGGCAGAGTCAGTGAGGCAGAGTCAGAGAGGCAGAGAAAGAGGCAGAGACAGACAGAGACAGAGAGGCAGAGACAGAGAGGCAAAGACAGAGAGGCCGAGACAGAGAGGCTGTGACAGGGAGGCAGGGTCAGAGAGGCAGAGACAGAGAGGCAGAGACAGAGAGTCAGAGACAGACAGAGACAGAGAAGCAGAGTAAGAGAGGCAGAGACAGAGAGGATGAGACAAAGAGGCAGAGACCGAGAGGCAGAGACAGAGAGGCAGAGTCAGACAGAGACAGAGAGGCAGAGACAAAGAGGCAGAGACAGAGAGGCTGAGACAGAGAGGCAGAGAGAGAGAGGCAGAGTCAGACAGAGACAGAGAGGCAGAGACAGAGAGGCAGAGACAGAGAGGCTGAGACAGAGAGGCAGAGAGAGAGAGGCAGAGTCAGACAGAGTCATAGAGGCCGAGACAGAGAGGCAGAGACAGAGAGGCAGAAACAGAGAGGCAGAGACAGAGAGGCAGAGTCAGGGAGGCTGAGACAGAGAGGCAGAGACAGAGAGGCAGAGACAGAGAGGCAGAGACAGAGAGGCAGAGACAGACAGAGACAGAGAGGCAGAGACAGAGCGGCAGAGACAGAGAAGCAGAGATAAAGAGACAGAGACAGAGAGGTTGAGACAAAGGGGTAGAGACAGAGAGGCAGAGAATGAGAGGCTGAGACAGAGACACAGAGAGAGAGGCAGAGACAGAGAGGCTGAGACAGAGAGACAGAGTCAGAGAGGCTGAGACAGAGAGGCAGAGACAGAGAGGCAGAGACAGAGAGGTAGAGTCAGAGAGGCAGAGTCAGAGAGGCAGAGACAAAGAGGCAAAGACAGAGAGGCAGAGACAGAGAGGCAGAGACATAGAGGTAGAGACAGACAGGCTGTGACAGAGAGGCAGATTCAGAGAGGCAGAGTCAGAGAGGCTGAGAAAGAGGCAGAGACAGAGAGGCTCTGACAGAGAGGCAGAGACAGAGAGGCCAAGACAGAGAGGCCAAGACAAAGAGGCTGAGACAAAGAGGTAGAGTCAGGGAGGCAGAGTCAGAGAGGGAGAGACAAAGAGGCAAAGACAGAGAGGCAGAGACAGAGAGGCAGAGACAGAGAGGTAGAGACAGAGAGGCTGAGACAGAGAGGCCAAGACAAAGAGGCCAAGACAAAGAGGCTGAGACAAAGAGGTAGAGTCAGAGAGGCAGTCAGAGAGGCAGAGACAAAGAGGCAAAGACAGAGAGGCAGAGACAGAGAGGCAGAGACAGAGAGGTAGAGACAGAGAGGCTGAGACAGAGAGGCAGATTCAGAGAGGCAGAGTCAGAGAGGCAGAGAAAGAGGCAGAGACAGACAGAGACAGAGAGGCAGAGACAGAGAGGCAAAGACAGAGAGGCCGAGACAGAGAGGGAGAGACAGACAGAGACAGAGAGGCAGAGACAGAGAGGCTGACACAGAGAGGCAAAGACAGAGAGGCAGAGACAGAGAGGCAGAGACAGAGAGGCAGAGTCAGGCAGAGACAGAGAGGCAGAGACAGAGAAGCAGAGACAGAGAGGCTGAGGCAGAGAGGCAGAGACAGAGAGGCAGAGACAGAGAGGTAGAGACAGAGAAGGAGAGACAGAGAGGCTGAGACAAAGAGGATGAGACAGAGAGGAAGAGACAGAGAGGCAGAGACAGAGAGGCTGAAACAGGGTAACAGAGAGGCTGAGACAGAGAGACAGAGAGGCAGAGACAGAGCGGCAGAGACAGAGAAGCAGAGATAGAGAGGCAGAGACAGAGAGGTTGAGAGAAAGGGGCAGAGACAGAGAGGCAGAGACAGAAAGGCTGAGACAGAGACACAGAGAGAGAGGCAGAGACAGAGAGGCTGAGACAGAGAGGCAAAGTCAGATAGGCAGAGACAGAGAGGCTGAGAGAGAGAGGCAGATTCAGAGAGGAAGAGACAGAGAGGCTGATACAGAGAGGCAGAGACAGAGAGGCCATGAAAGAGAGGCCAGAGAGGCTGAGACAGAGAGGCCAAGACAGAGAGGCCAAGACAGAGAGACTGAGACAGAGAGGCAGAGTCAGAGAGGCAAAGACAGAGAGGTAGAGACAGAGAGGCTGAGACAGAGAGGCAGAGTCTGTGAGGCAGAGTCAGAGAGGCAGAGAAAGAGGCAGACACAGACAGAGACAGAGAGGCAGAGACAGAGAGGCAAAGACAGAGAGGCCGAGACAGAGAGGCTGTGACAGGGAGGCAGGGTCAGAGAGGCAGAGACAGAGAGGCAGAGACAGAGAGACAGAGACAGACAGAGACAGAGAGGCAGAGGCAGAGAGGCTGACACAGAGAGGCAAAGACAGAGAGGCAGAGACAGAGAGGCAGAGACAGAGAGGCAGAGTCAGACAGAGACAGAGAGGCAGAGACAAAGAGGCTGATACAGAGAGGCTGAGACAGAGAGGCAGAGAGAGAGAGGCAGAGTCAGACAGAGACAGAGAGGCAGAGACAGAGAGGCAGAGACAGAGAGGCTGAGACAGAGAGGCAGAGAGAGAGATTCAGAGTCACAGACTCATAGAGGCCGAGACAGAGAGGCAGAGACAGAGAGGCAGAAACAGAGAGGCAGAGACAGAGAGGCAGAGTCAGAGAGGCTGAGACAGAGAGGCAGAGACAGAGAGGCAGAGACAGAGAGGCAGAGACAGAGAGGCAGAGACATACAGAGACAGAGAGGCAGAGACAGAGCGGCAGAGACAGAGAAGCAGAGATAAAGAGGCAGAGACAGAGAGGTTGAGACAAAGGGGCAGAGACAGAGAGGCAGAGACAGAGAGGCTGAGACAGAGACACAGAGAGAGAGGCAGAGACAGAGAGGCTGAGACAGAGAGGCAGAGTCAGAGAGGCTGAGACAGAGAGGCAGAGACAGAGAGGCAGAGACAGAGAGGTAGAGTCAGAGAGGCAGAGTCAGAGAGGCAGAGACAAAGAGGCAAAGACAGAGAGGCAGAGACAGAGAGGCAGAGACATAGAGGTAGAGACAGAGAGGCTGAGACAGAGAGGCAGATTCAGAGAGGCAGAGTCAGAGAGGCTGAGAAAGAGGCAGAGACAGAGAGGCTGAGACAGAGAGGCCAAGACAGAGAGGCCAAGACAAAGAGGCTGAGACAAAGAGGTAGAGTCAGAGAGGCAGAGTCAGAGAGGCAGAGACAAAGAGGCAAAGACAGAGAGGCAGAGACAGACAGGCAGAGACAGAGAGGTAGAGAAAGAGAGGCTGACACAGAGAGGCAGATTCAGAGAGGCAGAGTCAGAGAGGCAGAGAAAGAGGCAGAGACAGACAGAGACAGAGAGGCAGAGACAGAGAGGCAAAGACAGAGAGGCCGAGACAGAGAGGCAGAGACAGACAGAGACAGAGAGGCAGAGACAGAGAGGCTGACACAGAGAGGCAAAGACAGAGAGGCAGAGACAGAGAGGCAGAGACAGAGAGGCAGAGTCAGACAGAGACAGAGAGGCAGAGACAGAGAAGCAGAGACAGAGAGGCTGAGACAGAGAGGCAGAAACAGAGAGGCAGAGACAGAGAGGCAGAGACAGAGAGGCAGAGTCAGAGAGGCAGAGACAGAGAGGAAGAGACAGAGAGGCAGAGGCAGAGAGGCAGAGACAGAGAGCCAGAGACAGAGAGCCAGAGACAGAGAGGCAGAGACAGAGAGGCATAGACAGAGAGACAGAGACAGAGAGGCAGAGACAGAGAGGCAGAGACAGAGAAGCATAGTCAGAAAGGCAGAGACAGAGAGGCAGAGACAGAGAAGCAGAGACAGAGAGGCAGAGACAGAGAGGCAGAGACAGAGAGGCAGAGACAGAGAGGCAGAGACAGAGAGGCTGAAACAGAGAGGTAGAGACAGAGAGGGAGAGACAGAGAGTCTGAGATAGAGAGGAAGAGACAGAGAGGCAAAGAGAGAGAGGCTGAGACAGGGAAACAGAGAGGCAGATACAGAGAGGCAGAGGGAGAGAGGCTGAGACAGATTGACAGAGAGGCAGAGACAGAGCGGTAGAGACAGAGAAGCAGAGTAAGAGAGGCAGAGACAGAGAGGATGAGACAAAGAGGCAGAGACCGAGAGGCAGAGACAGAGAGGCTGATACTGAGAGGCAGAGACAGAGAGGCAGGTGACAGAGAGGCAGAGACAGAGAGGCAGAGACAGAGAGGCCAAGACAGAGAGGCTGAGACAGAGAGGTAGAATCAGAGAGGCAGAGTAAGAGAGGCAGAGACAGAGAGGCAGAGACAGAGAGGTAGAGACAGAGAGGCTGAGACAGAGAGGCAGTCAGAGAGGCAGAGTCAGAGAGGCAGAGTCAGAGACGCAGAGACAGACAGAGACAGAGAGGCTGAGACAGAGAGGCAAAGACAGAGAGGCAGAGACAGAGAGGCAGAGACAGAGAGGCAGAGACAGACGAAGACCGAGAGGCTGAGACAGAGAGGCAAAGACAGAGAGGCAGAGACAGAGAGGCAGAGACAGACAGAGACAGAGAGGCAGAGTCGGAGAGGCAGAGACAGAGAGGCAGAGACAGAGAAGCAGAGACAGAGAGGCAGAGACAGAGAGGCTGAGATAGAGAGGAAGAGACAGAGAGGCAAAGAGAGAGAGGCTGAGACAGGGAAACAGAGAGGCAGATACAGAGAGGCAGAGGGAGAGAGGCTGAGACAGAGAGACAGAGAGGCAGAGACCAAGCGGTAGAGACAGAGAGGCAGAGACAGAGAGGCAGAGACAGAGAGGCAGAGAGAGAGAGGTAGAGACAGAGAGGTAGTGACAGAGAGGCTGAGACAGAGAGGCTGAGACAGAGAGGTAGAGTCAGAGAGGCAGGGTCAGAGAGGCAGAGACAGAGAGGCAAAGACAGAGAGGCAGAGACAGAGGCAGAGAGAGAGAGGTAGAGACAGAGAGGTAGTGACAGAGAGGCTGAGACAGAGAGGCAGAGTCAGAGAGGCAGAGTCAGAGAGGCAGAGACAGAGGCAGAGACAGAGACAGAGAGGCTGAGACAAAGAGGCAGAGACAGAGAGGCAGAGACAGAGAGGCAGAGACAGTGAGACAGAGACAGAGAGGCCAAGACAGAGAGGCTGAGACAGAGAGGTAGAGTCAGAGAGGCAGAGTCAGAGAGGCAGAGACAGAGGCAGAGACAGAGACAGAGAGGCAGAGTCGGAGAGGCAGAGTCAGAGTGGCAGAGAGAGAGAAGCAGAGACAGAGAGGCAGAGACAGAGAGGGAAAGACAGAGAGGCAGAGACAGAGGCAGAGAGAGAGAGGTAGAGACAGAGAGGTAGTGACAGAGAGGCTGAGACAGAGAGGCTGAGACAGAGAGGTAGAGTCAGAGAGGCAGAGTCAGAGAGGCAGAGACAGAGGCAGAGACAGAGACAGAGAGGCAGAGTCGGAGAGGCAGAGTCAGAGTGGCAGAGAGAGAGAAGCAGAGACAGAGAGGCAGAGACAATGAGGCAGAGACAGAGAGGCAGAGACAGAGAGGCAGAGACAGAGAGGAAGAGACAGGGAGGCACAGACAGAGAGGCAGAGTCAGAGAGGCAGAAGCAGACTGAGGCAGAGACAGACAGAGGCAGAAAGGCTAAGACAGAGAGGCAAAGACAGAGAGTCAGAGACAGAGAGGCAGAGACAGAGAGGCAGAGACAGACAGAGACAGAGAGGCAGAGACAGAGAGACAGAGACAGAGAGGCAGAGACAGAAAAGGCAGAGACAGACAGAGACAGAGAGGCAGAGAGAGAGAGGCTGAGACAGAGAGGCAAAGACAGAGAGGCAGAGTCAGAGAGGCAGAGACAGAGAGGCAGAGACAGAGAGGCAGAGACAGAGAGACAGAGACAGAGAGGCAAAGACAGAGAGGCAGAGACAGAGAGGCAGAGACAGAGGCAGAGACAGACAGAGACGAGAGGCAGAGACAGAGAGGCAAAGACAGAGAGGCAGAGACAGAGAGGCAGAGACAGACAGAGACAGAGAGGCAGAGACAGAGAGGCTGACACAGAGAGGCAAAGACAGAGAGGCAGAGACAGAGAGGCAGAGACAGAGAGGCAGAGACAGAGAGGCAGAGACAGAGAGGCAGAGACAGAGAGGATGAGACAGAGAGGCAGAGAGAGAGAGAGGCAGAGTCATAGAGGCCGAGACAGAGAGTCAGAGACAGAGAGGCAGAAACAGAGAGGCAGAGACAGAGAGGCAGAGACAGAGAGGCAGAGTCAGAGAGGCAGAGACAGAGAGGCAGAGACAGAGAGACAGAGGCAGAGAGGCAGAGACAGAGAGCCAGAGACAGAGAGCCAGAGAATGAGAGGCAGAGACAGAGAGGCATAGACAGAGAGACAGAGACAGAGAGGCAGAAACAGAGAGGCAGAGACAGAGAGGCAGAGACAGAGAGGAAGAGACAGAGAGGCTGAGACAGAGAGGCCAAGACAGAGAGGCCAAGACAAAGAGGCTGAGACAGAGAGGTAGAGTCAGGGAGGCAGAGTCAGAGAGGCACAGACAAAGAGGCAAAGACAGAGAGGCAAAGACAGAGAGGCAGAGACAGAAAGGTAGAGACAGAGAGGCTGAGACAGAGAGGCAGATTCAGAGAGGCAGAGTCAGAGAGGCAGAGAAAGAGGCAGAGACAGACAGAGAAAGAGAAGCAGAGACAGAGAGGCAAAGACAGAGAGGCCGAGACAGAGAGGCAGAGACAGAGAGGCAGAAACAAAGAGGCAGAGACAGAGAGGCAGAGTCAGAGAGGCTGAGACAGAGAGGCAGAGACAGAGAGGCAGAGACAGAGAGGCAGAGACAGAGAGGCAGAGACAGACGGAGTCAGAGAGGCAGAGACAGAGCGGCAGAGACAGAGAAGCAGAGAAGCAGAGATAAAGAGGCAGAGACAAAGAGGTTGAAACAAAGGGGCAGAGACAGAGAGGCAGAGACAGAGAGGCTGAGACAGAGACACAGAGAGAGAGGCAGAGACAGAGAGGCAAAGTCAGATAAGCAGAGACCGAGAGGCTGAGACAGAGAGGCAGAGTCAGAGAGGCAGAGACAGAGAGGTAGAGTCAGAGAGGCAGAGTCAGAGAGGCAGAGACATAGAGGTAGAGACAGAGAGGCTGAGACAGAGAGGCAGATTCAGAGAGGCAGAGTCAGAGAGGCAGAGAAAGAGGCAGAGACAGACAGAGACGAGAGGCAGAGACAGAGAGGCAAAGACAGAGAGGCCGAGACAGAGAGGCAGAGACAGACTGAGACAGAGAGGCAGAGACAGAGAGGCTGACACAGAGAGGCAGAGACAGAGAGGCTGACACAGAGAGGCAAAGACAGAGAGGCAGAGACAGAGAGGCAGAGACAGAGAGGCAGAGACTGAGAGGCAGAGTGAGACTGAGACAGAGAGGCAGAGACAGAGAGGCAGAGACAGAAAGGCAGAGACAGAGAGGCAGAGACAGAGAGGCTGAGACAGAGAGGCAGAGAGAGAGAGGCAGAGTCATAGAGGCCGAGACAGAGAGTCAGAGACAGAGAGGCAGAAACAGAGAGGCAGAGACAGAGAGGCAGAGACAGAGAGGCAGAGACAGAGAGGCAGAGACAGAGAGGCAGAGACAGAGAGACAGAGGCAGAGAGGCAGAGACAGAGAGCCAGAGACAGAGAGCCAGAGACAGAGAGGCAGAGACAGAGAGGCCAAGACAGAGGGGCTGAGACAGAGAGGCAGAGACAGAGAGGCAGAGACAGAGAGGCTGAGACAGAGAGGCCAAGACAGAGAGGCGAAGACAAAGAGGCTGAGACAGAGAGGTAGAGTCAGGGAGGCAGAGTCAGAGAGGCACAGACAAAGAGGCAAAGACAGAGAGGCAGAGACAGAGAGGCAGAGACAGAAAGGTAGAGACAGAGAGGCTGAGACAGAGAGGCAGATTCAGAGAGGCAGAGTCAGAGTGGCAGAGAAAGAGGCAGAGACAGACAGAGACAGAGAAGCAGAGACAGAGAGGCAAAGACAGAGAGGCCGAGACAGAGAGGCAGAGACAGACAGAGACAGAGAGGCAGAGACAGAGAGGCTGACACAGAGAGGCAAAGACAGAGAGGCAGAGACAGAGAGGCAGAGTCAGAGAGGCTGAGACAGAGAGGCAGAGACAGAGAGGCAGAGACAGATAGGCAGAGACAGAGAGGCAGAGACAGACAGAGACAGAGAGGCAGAGACAGAGCGGCAGAGACAGAGAAGCAGAGAAGCAGAGATAAAGAGGCAGAGACAAAGAGGTTGAAACAAAGGGGCAGAGACAGAGAGGCAGAGACAGAGAGGCTGAGACAGAGACACAGAGAGAGAGGCAGAGACAGAGAGGCAAAGTCAGATAGGCAGAAACCGAGAGGCTGAGACAGAGAGGCAGAGTCAGAGAAGCAGAGACAGAGAGGTAGAGTCAGAGAGGCAGAGTCAGAGAGGCAGAAACAGAGAGGCAGAGACAGAGAGGCAGAGTCAGAGAGGCTGAGACAGAGAGGCAGAGACAGAGAGGCAGAGACAGAGAGGCAGAGACAGAGAGGCAGAGACAGACAGAGACAGAGAGGCAGAGACAGAGAGGCTGACACAGAGAGGCAAAGACAGAGAGGCAGAGACAGAGAGGCAGAGACAGACAGAGACAGAGAGGCAGAGACAGAGAGGCTGACACAGAGAGGCAAAGACAGAGAGGCAGAGACAGAGAGGCAGAGACAGAGAGGCAGAGTCAGACAGAGACAGAGAGGCAGAGACAGAGAGGCAGAGACAGAGAGGCTGAGACAGAGAGGCAGAGACAGAGAGGCAGAGTCAGAGAGGCTGAGACAGAGAGGCAGAGACAGAGAGGCAGAGACAGAGAGGGAGAGACAGAGAGGCAGAGACAGACAGAGACAGAGAGGCAGAGACAGAGCGGCAGAGACAGAGAAGCAGAGAAGCAGAGATAAAGAGGCAGAGACAAAGAGGTTGAAACAAAGGGGCAGAGACAGAGAGGCAGAGACAGAGAGGCTGAGACAGAGAGCCAGAGACAGAGAGGCAGAGATAGAGAGGCTGAGACAGAGAGGCCAAGACAGAGAGGCCAAGACAGAGAGACCAAGACAAAGAGGCTGAGACAGAGAGGTAGAGTCAGAGAGGCAGAGTCAGAGAGGCACAGACAAAGAGGCAAAGACAGAGAGGCAGAGACAGAGAGGCAGAGACAGAAAGGTAGAGACAGAGAGGCTGAGACAGAGAGGCAGATTCAGAGAGGCAGAGTCAGAGAGGCAGAGAAAAAGGCAGAGACAGACAGAGACAGAGAAGCAGAGACAGAGAGGCAAAGACAGAGTGGCCGAGACAGAGAGGCAGAGACAGACAGAGACAGAGAGGCAGAGACAGACAGGCTGACACATAGAGGCAAAGACAGAGAGGCAGAGACAGAGAGGCAGAGACAGAGAGGCAGAGTCAGACAGAGACAGAGAGGCAGAGACAGAGAGGCAGAGACAGAGAGGCTGAGACAGAGAGGCAGAAAGAGAGAGGCAGAGTCATAGAGGCCGAGACAGAGAGTCAGAGACAGAGAGGCAGAAACAGAGAGGCAGAGACAGAGAGGCAGAGACAGAGAGGCAGAGTCAGAGAGGCAGAGACAGAGAGGCAGAGATAGAGAGACAGAGGCAGAGACAGAGAGCCAGAGACAGAGAGCCAGAGACAGAGAGGCAGAGATAGAGAGGCATAGACAGAGAGACAGAGACAGAGAGGCAGAGACAGAGAGGCAGAGACAGAGAAGCATAGTCAGAAAGGCAGAGACAGAGAGGCAGAGACAGACAGAGACAGAAAGGCTGTGACAGAGAGGCAGAGACAGAGAGGCAGAGACAGAGAGGGAGAGACAGAAAGAGACAGAGGCAGAGACAGAGAGGCAGAGACAGAGAGGCAGAGACAGAGAGTCAGAGACAGACAGAGACAGAGAGGCAGAGACAGACAGAGACAGACAGAGACAGAGATGCAGAAACAGAGAGGCAGAGACAGACAGAGACAGAGAGGCAGAGACAGAGAGGCGGAGACAAAGAGGCAAAGACAGAGAGGCAGGAAAAGAGAGGCAGAGTCAGAGAGGCAGAGACAGAGAGGCAGAGACAGAGAGGCTGAGACAGAGAGGCAGAGACAGAGAGGCAGAGTCAGAGAGGTAGAGACAGAGGCAGAGACAGACAGAGACAGAGAGGAAAATTGTCGGAGAGGTAGAGTCAGAGAGACAGAGAGGCAGAGACAGAGAGGTAGAGACAGAGAGGCAGAGACAGAGAGGCAGAGTCAGAGAGGCAGAAGCAGACAGAGGCAGAGACAGACAGAGGCAGAAAGGCTAAGACAGAGAGGCAAAGACAGAGAGGCAGAGACAGAGAGGAAGAGACAGAGAGGCAGTGAGAGACAGAGACAGAGAGGCAGAGACAGAGAGGTAGAGACAGAGAGGCTGAGACAGAGAGGCAGAGTCAGAGAGGCAGAAGCAGACAGAGGCAGAGACAGACAGAGGCAGAAAGGCTAAGACAGAGAGGCAAAGACAGAGAGGCAGAGACAGAGAGGAAGAGACAGAGAGGCAGTGAGAGACAGAGACAGAGAGGCAGAAACAGAGAGGCAGAGACAGAGAGGCAGAGACAGAGAGGCAGAGACAGAGAGGCAGAGACAGAGAGGCAGAGACAGAGAGACAGAGACAGAGAGGCAGAGACAGAGAGGTAGAGACAGAGAGGCAGAGCCAGAGAGACAGAGACAGAGAGGCAGAAACAGACAGAGACAGAGAGGCAGAGACAGACAGACAGAGACAAAGAGGCAGCTTCAGAGAGGCAGAGTCAGAGAGGCAGAGACAGAGAGGCAGAGACAGAGAGGCAGAGTCAGAGAGGCAGTTCCAGAGAGGAAGAGACAGAGAGGCAGGGACAGAGAGGCAGAGACAGAGAGGTAGAGACAGAGAAGGAGAGACAGAGAGGCTGAGACAAAGAGGCTGAAACAGGGTAACAGAGAGGCAGAGACAGAGAGGCAGAGATAGAGAGGCTGAGACAGAGAGACAGAGAGGCAGAGACAGAGCGGCAGAGACAGAGAAGCAGAGATAGAGAGGCAGAGACAGAGAGGTTGAGAGAAAGGGGCAGAGACAGAGAGGCAGAGACAGAGAGGCTGAGACAGAGACACAGAGAGAGAGGCAGAGACAGAGAGGCTGAGACAGAGAGGCAAAGTCAGATAGGCAGAGACAGAGAGGCTGAGACAGAGAGGCAGAGTCAGAGAGGAAGAGACAGAGAGGCTGAGAAAGAGGCAGAGACAGAGAGGCTGAGACAGAGAGGCAGAGACAGAGAGGCCATGAAAGAGAGGCCAAGAGAGAGAGGCTGAGACAGAGAGGCCAAGACAGAGAGGCCAAGACAGAGAGACTGAGACAGAGAGGCAGAGTCAGAGAGGCAGAGACAAAGAGGCAAAGACAGAGAGGAAGAGACAGAGAGGCAAAGACAGAGAGGTAGAGACAGAGAGGCTGAGACAGAGAGGCAGAGTCAGTGAGGCAGAGTCAGAGAGGCAGAGAAAGAGGCAGAGACAGACAGAGACAGAGAGGCAGAGACAGAGAGGCAAAGACAGAGAGGCCGAGACAGAGAGGCTGTGACAGGGAGGCAGTTTCAAAGAGGCAGAGACAGAGAGGCAGAGACAGAGAGGCAGAGACAGACAGAGACAGAGAAGCAGAGTAAGAGAGGCAGAGACAGAGAGGATGAGACAAAGAGGCAGAGACCGAGAGGCAGAGACAGAGAGGCAGAGTCAGACAGAGACAGAGAGGCAGAGACAAAGAGGCAGAGACAGAGAGGCTGAGACAGAGAGGCAGAGAGAGAGAGGCAGAGTCAGACAGAGACAGAGAGGCAGAGACAGAGAGGCAGAGACAGAGAGGCTGAGACAGAGAGGCAGAGAGAGAGAGGCAGAGTCAGACAGAGTCATAGAGGCCGAGACAGAGAGGCAGAGACAGAGAGGCAGAAACAGAGAGGCAGAGACAGAGAGGCAGAGTCAGGGAGGCTGAGACAGAGAGGCAGAGACAGAGAGGCAGAGACAGAGAGGCAGAGACAGAGAGGCAGAGACAGACAGAGACAGAGAGGCAGAGACAGAGCGGCAGAGACAGAGAAGCAGAGATAAAGAGGCAGAGACAGAGAGGTTGAGACAAAGGGGTAGAGACAGAGAGGCAGAGACAGAGAGGCTGAGACAGAGACACAGAGAGAGAGGCAGAGACAGAGAGGCTGAGACAGAGAGGCAGAGTCAGAGAGGCTGAGACAGAGAGGCAGAGACAGAGAGGCAGAGACAGAGAGGTAGAGTCAGAGAGGCAGAGTCAGAGAGGCAGAGACAAAGAGGCAAAGACAGAGAGGCAGAGACAGAGAGGCAGAGACATAGAGGTAGAGACAGAGAGGCTGTGACAGAGAGGCAGATTCAGAGAGGCAGAGTCAGAGAGGCTGAGAAAGAGGCAGAGACAGAGAGGCTCTGACAGAGAGGCAGAGACAGAGAGGCCAAGACAGAGAGGCCAAGACAAATAGGCTGAGACAAAGAGGTAGAGTCAGAGAGGGAGAGACAAAGAGGCAAAGACAGAGAGGCAGAGACAGAGAGGCAGAGACAGAGAGGTAGAGACAGAGAGGCTGAGACAGAGAGGCCAAGACAGAGAGGCCAAGACAAAGAGGCTGAGACAAAGAGGTAGAGTCAGAGAGGCAGTCAGAGAGGCAGAGACAAAGAGGCAAAGACAGAGAGGCAGAGACAGAGAGGCAGAGACAGAGAGGTAGAGACAGAGAGGCTGAGACAGAGAGGCAGATTCAGAGAGGCAGAGTCAGAGAGGCAGAGAAAGAGGCAGAGACAGACAGAGACAGAGAGGCAGAGACAGAGAGGCAAAGACAGAGAGGCCGAGACAGAGAGGGAGAGACAGACAGAGACAGAGAGGCAGAGACAGAGAGGCTGACAAAGAGAGGCAAAGACAGAGAGGCAGAGACAAAGAGGCAGAGACAGAGAGGCAGAGTCAGGCAGAGACAGAGAGGCAGAGACAGAGAGGCAGAGACAGAGAGGTTGAGACAGAGAAGGAGAGACAGAGAGGCTGAGACAAAGAGGATGAGACAGAGAGGAAGAGACAGAGAGGCAGAGACAGAGAGGCAGAGACAGAGAGGTAGAGACAGAGAAGGAGAGACAGAGAGGCTGAGACAAAGAGGATGAGACAGAGAGGAAGAGACAGAGAGGCAGAGACAGAGAGGCTGAAACAGGGTAACAGAGAGGCAGAGACAGAGAGGCAGAGATAGAGAGGCTGAGACAGAGAGACAGAGAGGCAGAGACAGAGCGGCAGAGACAGAGAAGCAGAGATAGAGAGGCAGAGACAGAGAGGTTGAGAGAAAGGGGCAGAGACAGAGAGGCAGAGACAGAAAGGCTGAGACAGAGACACAGAGAGAGAGGCAGAGACAGAGAGGCTGAGACAAAGAGGCAAAGTCAGATAGGCAGAGACAGAGAGGCTGAGAGAGAGAGGCAGATTCAGAGAGGAAGAGACAGAGAGGCTGAGAAAGAGGCAGAGACAGAGAGGCTGATACAGAGAGGCAGAGACAGAGAGGCCATGAAAGAGAGGCCAGAGAGGCTGAGACAGAGAGGCCAAGACAGAGAGGCCAAGACAGAGAGACTGAGACAGAGAGGCAGAGTCAGAGAGGCAAAGACAGAGAGGTAGAGACAGAGAGGCTGAGACAGAGAGGCAGAGTCTGTGAGGCAGAGTCAGAGAGGCAGAGAAAGAGGCAGACACAGACACAGACAGAGAGGCAGAGACAGAGAGGCAAAGAGAGAGAGGCCGAGACAGAGAGGCTGTGACAGGGAGGCAGGGTCAGAGAGGCAGAGACAGAGAGGCAGAGACAGAGAGGCAGAGACAGACAGAGACAGAGAGGCAGAGGCAGAGAGGCTGACACAGAGAGGCAAAGACAGAGAGGCAGAGACAGAGAGGCAGAGACAGAGAGGCAGAGTCAGACAGAGACAGAGAGGCAGAGACAAAGAGGCTGATACAGAGAGGCTGAGACAGAGAGGCAGAGAGAGAGAGGCAGAGTCAGACAGAGACAGAGAGGCAGAGACAGAGAGGCAGAGACAGAGAGGCAGAGACAGAGAGGCTGAGACAGAGAGGCAGAGAGAGAGATTCAGAGTCACACAGACTCATAGAGGCCGAGACAGAGAGGCAGAGACAGAGAGGCAGAAACAGAGAGGCAGAGACAGAGAGGCAGAGTCAGAGAGGCTGAGACAGAGAGGCAGAGACAGAGAGGCAGAGACAGAGAGGCAGAAACAGAGAGGCAGAGACAGAGAGGCAGAGTCAGAGAGGCTGAGACAGAGAGGCAGAGACAGAGAGGCAGAGACAGAGAGGCAGAGACAGAGAGGCAGAGACAGAGAGGCAGAGACATACAGAGACAGAGAGGCAGAGACAGAGCGGCAGAGACAGAGAAGCAGAGATAAAGAGGCAGAGACAGAGAGGTTGAGACAAAGGGGCAGAGACAGAGAGGCAGAGACAGAGAGGCTGAGACAGAGACACAGAGAGAGAGGCAGAGACAGAGAGGCTGAGACAGAGAGGCAGAGTCAGAGAGGCCGAGACAGAGAGGCAGAGACAGAGAGGCAGAGACAGAGAGGTAGAGTCAGAGAGGCAGAGTCAGAGAGGCAGAGACAAAGAGGCAAAGACAGAGAGGCAGAGACAGAGAGGCAGAGACATAGAGGTAGAGACAGAGAGGCTGAGACAGAGAGGCAGATTCAGAGAGGCAGAGTCAGAGAGGCTGAGAAAGAGGCAGAGACAGAGAGGCTGAGACAGAGAGGCCAAGACAGAGAGGCCAAGACAAAGAGGCTGAGACAAAGAGGTAGAGTCAGAGAGGCAGAGTCAGAGAGGCAGAGACAAAGAGGCAAAGACAGAGAGGCAGAGACAGTCAGGCAGAGACAGAGAGGTAGAGAAAGAGAGGCTGACACAGAGAGGCAGATTCAGAGAGGCAGAGTCAGAGAGGCAGAGAAAGAGGCAGAGACAGACAGAGACAGAGAGGCAGAGACAGAGAGGCAAAGACAGAGAGGCCGAGACAGAGAGGCAGAGACAGACTGAGACAGAGAGGCAGAGACAGAGAGGCTGACACAGAGAGGCAAAGACAGAGAGGCAGAGACAGAGAGGCAGAGACAGAGAGGCAGAGTCAGACAGAGACAGAGAGGCAGAGACAGAGAAGCAGAGACAGAGAGGCTGAGACAGAGAGGCAGAAACAGAGAGGCAGAGACAGAGAGGCAGAGACAGAGAGGCAGAGTAAGAGAGGCAGAGACAGAGAGGCAGAGACAGAGATGCAGAGGCAAAGAGGCAGAGACAGAGAGCCAGAGACAGAGAGCCAGAGACAGAGAGGCAGAGACAGAGAGGCATAGACAGAGAGACAGAGACAGAGAGGCAGAGACAGAGAGGCAGAGACAGAGAAGCATAGTCAGAAAGGCAGAGACAGAGAGGCAGAGACAGAGAAGCAGAGACAGAGAGGCAGAGACAGAGAGGCAGAGACAGAGAGGCAGAGACAGAGAGGCAGAGACAGAGAGGCTGAAACAGAGAGGTAGAGACAGAGAGGGAGAGACAGAGAGGCAAAGAGAGAGAGGCTGAGACAGGGAAACAGAGAGGCAGATACAGAGAGGCAGAGGGAGAGAGGCTGAGACAGATTGACAGAGAGGCAGAGACAGAGCGGTAGAGACAGAGAAGCAGAGTAAGAGAGGCAGAGACAGAGAGGATGAGACAAAGAGGCAGAGACCGAGAGGCAGAGACAGAGAGGCTGATACTGAGAGGCAGAGACAGAGAGGCAGAGACAGAGAGGCAGAGACAGAGAGGCAGAGACAGAGAGGCCAAGACAGAGAGGCTGAGACAGAGAGGTAGAATCAGAGAGGCAGAGTAAGAGAGGCAGAGACAGAGAGGCAGAGACAGAGAGGTAGAGACAGAGAGGCTGAGACAGAGAGGCAGTCAGAGAGGCAGAGTCAGAGAGGCAGAGTCAGAGACGCAGAGACAGACAGAGACAGAGAGGCTGAGACAGAGAGGCAAAGACAGAGAGGCAGAGACAGAGAGGCAGAGACAGAGAGGCAGAGACAGACGAAGACCGAGAGGCTGAGACAGAGAGGCAAAGACAGAGAGGCAGAGACAGAGAGGCAGAGACAGACAGAGACAGAGAGGCAGAGTCGGAGAGGCAGAGACAGAGAGGCAGAGACAGAGAAGCAGAGACAGAGAGGCAGAGACAGAGAGGCTGAGATAGAGAGGAAGAGACAGAGAGGCAAAGAGAGAGAGGCTGAGACAGGGAAACAGAGAGGCAGATACAGAGAGGCAGAGGGAGAGAGGCTGAGACAGAGAGACAGTGAGGCAGAGACCAAGCGGTAGAGACAGAGAGGCAGAGACAGAGAGGCAGAGACAGAGAGGCAGAGAGAGAGAGGTAGAGACAGAGAGGTAGTGACAGAGAGGCTGAGACAGAGAGGCTGAGACAGAGAGGTAGAGTCAGAGAGGCAGGGTCAGAGAGGCAGAGACAGAGAGGCAAAGACAGAGAGGCAGAGACAGAGGCAGAGAGAGAGAGGTAGAGACAGAGAGGTAGTGACAGAGAGGCTGAGACAGAGAGGCAGAGTCAGAGAGGCAGAGTCAGAGAGGCAGAGACAGAGGCAGAGACAGAGACAGAGAGGCTGAGACAAAGAGGCAGAGACAGAGAGGCAGAGACAGAGAGGCAGAGACAGAGAGACAGAGACAGAGAGGCCAAGACAGAGAGGCTGAGACAGAGAGGTAGAGTCAGAGAGGCAGGGTCAGAGAGGCAGAGACAGAGAGGGAAAGACAGAGAGGCAGAGACAGAGGCAGAGAGAGAGAGGTAGAGACAGAGAGGTAGTGACAGAGAGGCTGAGACAGAGAGGCAGAGTCAGAGAGGCAGAGTCAGAGAGGCAGAGACAGAGGCAGAGACAGAGACAGAGAGGCAGAGTCGGAGAGGCAGAGTCAGAGTGGCAGAGAGAGAGAAGCAGAGACAGAGAGGCAGAGACAATGAGGCAGAGACAGAGAGGCAGAGACAGAGAGGCAGAGACAGAGAGGAAGAGACAGGGAGGCACAGACAGAGAGGCAGAGTAAGAGAGGCAGAAGCAGACTGAGGCAGAGACAGACAGAGGCAGAAAGGCTAAGACAGAGAGGCAAAGACAGAGAGTCAGAGACAGAGAGGCAGAGACAGAGAGGCAGAGACAGACAGAGACAGAGAGGCAGAGACAGAGAGGCAGAGACAGAGAGGCAGAGACAGAAAGGCAGAGACAGACAGAGACAGAGAGGCAGAGAGAGAGAGGCTGAGACAGAGAGGCAAAGACAGAGAGGCAGAGTCAGAGAGGCAGAGACAGAGAGGCAGAGACAGAGAGGCAGAGACAGAGAGGCAGAAACAGAGAGGCAGAAACAGAGAGGCAGAGACAGAGAGGCAGAGACAGAGAGGCAGAGACAGAGAGGCAGAGACAGAGAGGCAGAGACAGAGAGACAGAGACAGAGAGGCAAAGACAGAGAGGCAGAGACAGAGAGGCAGAGACAGAGAGACAGAGACAGAGAGGCAGAGACAGACAGACAGAGACAGAGGCAGCTTCAGAGAGGCAGAGTCAGAGAGGCAGATCCAGACAGGAAGAGACAGAGAGGCAGGGACAGAGAGGCAGAGACTGAGAGGTAGAGACAGAGAGGCTGAGACAAAAGGGCAGAGACAGAGAGGCAGAGACAGAGAGGCTGAGACAGAGAGGCCAAGACAGAGAGGCCAAGACAGAGAGGCCAAAACAGAGAGGCTGAGACAGAGAGGCCAAGACAGAGAGGCCAAGACAGAGAGGCTGAGACAGAGAGGCAGAGACAGACAGAGACAGAGAGGCAGAGACAGAGAGGCAGAGACAGAGAGGCAGAGACAGAAAGGCAGAGACAGACAGAGACAGAGAGGCAGAGAGAGAGAGGCTGAGACAGAGAGGCAAAGACAGAGAGGCAGAGTCAGAGAGGCAGAAACAGAGAGGCAGAGACAGAGAGGCAGAGACAGAGAGGCAGAAACAGAGAGGCAGAGTCAGAGAGGCAGAGACAAAGAGGCAAAGACAGAGAGGCAGAGCCAGAGAGGCAGAGACAGAGAGGTAGAGACAGAGAGGCTGAGACAGAGAGGCAGAGTCAGAGAGGCAGAATCAGAGAGGCAGAGACAAAGAGGCAGAGACAGAGAGGTAGAGACAGAGAGGCAGAGACAGAGAGGCAGAGACAGAGAGGCAGAGACAAAGAGGCAGAGACAGAGAGGTAGAGACAGAGAGGCAGAGACAGAGAGGCAGAGACAGAGAGGCAGAGACAAAGAGGTAGAGACAGAGAGGCAGAGACAGAGAGGCAGAGACAGACAGAGACAGAGAGGTTGAGATACAGAGGCAAAGACGGAGAGGCAGAGACAGAGAGGCAGAGACAGAGAGGCAGAGACAAAGAGGCAGAGACAAAGAGGCAGAGACAGACAAAGACAGATAAGCAGGGACAGAGAAGCAGAGACAGAGAGGCAGAGACAGAGAGGCAGAGACAGAGAGGCTGAGACAGAGAGGCAGAGACAGAGAGGCAGACTCAGAGAGGCCGAGACAGAGAGGCAGAGACAGAGAGTCAGAAACAAAGGGGCAGAGACAGAGAGGCTGACACAGAGAGGCAAAGACAGAGAGGCAGAGACAGAGAGGCAGATTCAGAGAGGCAGAGTCAGAGAGGCTGAGAAAGAGGCAGAGACAGAGAGTCTCTGACAGAGAGGCAGAGACAGAGAGCCCAAGACAGAGAGGCCAAGACAGAGAGGCTGAGACAGAGAGGTAGAGTCAGAGAGGCTGAGACAGAGAGGCAGAGTCAGAGAGGCTGAGACAGAGAGGCAGACACAGAGAGGCAGAGACAGAGAGGTAGAGTCAGAGAGGCAGAGTCAGAGAGGCAGAGACAAAGAGGCAAAGACAGAGAGGCAGAGACAGAGAGGCAGAGACATAGAGGTAGAGACAGAGAGGCTGAGACAGAGAGGCAGATTCAGAGAGGCAGAGTCAGAGAGGCTGAGAAAGAGGCAGAGACAGAGAGGCTCTGACAGAGAGGCAGAGACAGAGAGGCCAAGACAGAGAGGCCAAGACAGAGAGGCTGAGACAGAGAGGCCAAGACAGAGAGGCCAAGACAAAGAGGCTGAGACAAAGAGGTAGAGTCAGAGAGGCAGAGTCAGAGAGGCAGAGACAAAGAGGCAAAGACAGAGAGGCAGAGACAGACAGGCAGAGACAGAGAGGTAGAGACAGAGAGGCTGAGACAGAGAGGCAGATTCAGAGAGGCAGAGTCAGAGAGGCAGATCCAGAGAGGAAGAGACAGAGAGGCAGGGACAGAGAGGCAGAGACTGAGAGGTAGAGACAGAGAGGCTGAGACAAAAGGGCAGAGACAGAGAGGCAGAGACAGAGAGGCTGAGACAGAGAGGCCAAGACAGAGAGGCCAAGACAGAGAGGCCAAAACAGAGAGGCTGAGACAGAGAGGCCAAGACAGAGAGGCCAAGACAGAGAGGCTGAGACAGAGAGGCAGAGACAGACAGAGACAGAGAGGCAGAGACAGAGAGGCAGAGACAGAGAGGCAGAGACAGAAAGGCAGAGACAGACAGAGACAGAGAGGCAGAGAGAGAGAGGCTGAGACAGAGAGGCAAAGACAGAGAGGCAGAGTCAGAGAGGCAGAAACAGAGAGGCAGAGACAGAGAGGCAGAGACAGAGAGGCAGAAACAGAGAGGCAGAGTCAGAGAGGCAGAGACAAAGAGGCAAAGACAGAGAGGCAGAGCCAGAGAGGCAGAGACAGAGAGGTAGAGACAGAGAGGCTGAGACAGAGAGGCAGAGTCAGAGAGGCAGAATCAGAGAGGCAGAGACAAAGAGGCAGAGACAGAGAGGTAGAGACAGAGAGGCAGAGACAGAGAGGCAGAGACAGAGAGGCAGAGACAGAGAGGCAGAGACAAAGAGGCAGAGACAGAGAGGTAGAGACAGAGAGGCAGAGACAGAGAGGCAGAGACAGAGAGGCAGAGACAAAGAGGTAGAGACAGAGAGACAGAGACATAGAGGCAGAGACAGAGAGGCAGAAACAGAGAAGCATTGTCAGAGAGGCAGAGACAGAGAGGCAGAGACAGACAGAGACAGAGAGGTTGAGATACAGAGGCAAAGACGGAGAGGCAGAGACAGAGAGGCAGAGACAGAGAGGCAGAGACAAAGAGGCAGAGACAAAGAGGCAGAGACAGACAATGACAGATAAGCAGGGACAGAGAAGCAGAGACAGAGAGGCAGAGACAGAGAGGCAGAGACAGAGAGGCTGAGACAGAGAGGCAGAGACAGAGAGGCAGACTCAGAGAGGCCGAGACAGAGAGGCAGAGACAGAGAGTCAGAAACAAAGGGGCAGAGACAGAGAGGCTGACACAGAGAGGCAAAGACAGAGAGGCAGAGACAGAGAGGCAGATTCAGAGAGGCAGAGTCAGAGAGGCTGAGAAAGAGGCAGAGACAGAGAGTCTCTGACAGAGAGGCAGAGACAGAGAGCCCAAGACAGAGAGGCCAAGACAGAGAGGCTGAGACAGAGAGGTAGAGTCAGAGAGGCTGAGACAGAGAGGCAGAGACATAGAGGTAGAGACAGAGAGGCTGAGACAGAGAGGCAGATTCAGAGAGGCAGAGTCAGAGAGGCAGAGACAAAGAGGCAAAGACAGAGAGGCAGAGACAGAGAGGCAGAGACATAGAGGTAGAGACAGAGAGGCTGAGACAGAGAGGCAGATTCAGAGAGGCAGAGTCAGAGAGGCTGAGAAAGAGGCAGAGACAGAGAGGCTCTGACAGAGAGGCAGAGACAGAGAGGCCAAGACAGAGAGGCCAAGACAGAGAGGCTGAGACAGAGAGGCCAAGACAGAGAGGCCAAGACAAAGAGGCTGAGACAAAGAGGTAGAGTCAGAGAGGCAGAGTCAGAGAGGCAGAGACAAAGAGGCAAAGACAGAGAGGCAGAGACAGACAGGCAGAGACAGAGAGGTAGAGACAGAGAGGCTGAGACAGAGAGGCAGATTCAGAGAGGCAGAGTCATAGAGGCAGAGAAAGAGGCAGAGACAGACAGAGACAGATAGGCAGAGACAGAGAGGCAAAGACAGAGAGGCCGAGACAGAGAGGCAGAGACAGACAGAGACAGAGAGGCAGAGACAGAGAGGCTGACACAGAGAGGCAAAGACAGAGAGGCAGAGACAAAGAGGCAGAGACAGAGAGGCAGAGTCAGACAGAGACAAAGAGGCAGAGACAGAGAAGCAGAGACAGAGAGGCTGAGACAGAGAGGCAGAAACAGAGAGGCAGAGACAGAGAGGCAGAGACAGAGAGGCAGAGTCAGAGAGGCAGAGACTGAGAGGCAGAGACAGAGAGGCAGAGGCAGAGAGGCAGAGACAGAGAGCCAGAGACAGAGAGCCAGAGACAGAGAGGCAGAGACAGAGAGGCATAGACAGAGAGACAGAGACAGAGAGGCAGAGACAGAGAGGCAGAGACAGAGAAGCATAGTCAGAAAGGGAGAGACAGAGAGGCAGAGACAGACAGAGACAGAGAGGCTGTGACAGAGAGGCAGAGACAGAGAGGCAGAGACAGAGAGGGAGAGACAGAAAGAGACAGAGAGGCAGAGACAGAGAGGCAGAGACAGAGAGGCAGAGACAGAGAGGCAGAGACAGACAGAGACAGAGAGGCAGAGACAGACAGAGACAGAGAGGCAGAGACAGACAGAGACAGAGAGGCAGAGACAGAGAGGCGGAGTCAGAGAGGCATAGACAGAGAGGCAGAGACAGAGAGCAGAAAAAGAGAGTCAGAGTCAGAGAGGCAGAGACAGAGAGGCAGAGACAGAGAGGCTGAGACAGAGAGGCAGAGACAGAGAGGCAGAGTCAGAGAGGCCGAGACAGAGAGGCAGAGGCAGACAGAGACAGAGAGGCAGAGGCAGAGAGGCTGTGACAGAGAGGCAGAGTCAGATAGGCAGAGACAGAGAGGCAGAGTCAGAGAGGCAGAGACAGAGAGGAAGAGACAGACAGAGACAGAGAGGCAGAGGCAGAGAGGCTGTGACAGAGAGGCAGAGTCAGAGAGGCTGAGACAGAGAGGCAAAGACAGAGAGGCAGAGGCAGAGACGCAGAGACAGAGAGGCAGAGTCAGACAGAGACAGAGAGGCAGAGACAGAGAGGCAGAGATTGAGAGGCAGAGTCAGAGAGGCAGAGACAGAGAGGCAGAGACAAAGAGGCAGAGACAGAGAGGTAGAAACAGAGAGGCAGAGACAGAGAGGCAGAGACAGAGAGGCAGAGACAGAGAGGCAGAGACAAAGAGGCAGAGACAGAGAGGTAGAGACAGAGAGGCAGAGACAGAGAGGCAGAGACAGAGAGGCAAAGACAGAGAGGTAGAGACAGAGAGACAGAGACAGAGAGGCAGAGAGGCAGAAACAGAGAAGCATTGTCAGAGAGGCAGAGACAGAGAGGCAGAGACAGACAGAGACAGAGAGGTTGAGATACAGAGGCAAAGACGGAGAGGCAGAGACAGAGAGGCAGAGACAGAGAGGCAGAGACAAAGAGGCAGAGACAAAGAGGCAGAGACAGACAAAGACAGAGAAGCAGGGACAGAGAAGCAGAGACAGAGAGGCAGAGACAGAGAGGCAGAGTCAGAGAGGCTGAGACAGAGAGGCAGAGACAGAGAGGCAGAGACAGAGAGGCAGAAACAGAGAGGCAGAGACAGAGAGGCAGAGTCAGAGAGGCTGAGACAGAGAAGCAGAGACAGAGAGGCAGAGACAGAGAGGCAGAGACAGAGAGGCAGAGACATACAGAGACAGAGAGGCAGAGACAGAGCGGCAGAGACAGAGAAGCAGAGATAAAGAGGCAGAGACAGAGAGGTTGAGACAAAGGGGCAGAGACAGAGAGGCAGAGACAGAGAGGCTGAGACAGAGACACAGAGAGAGAGGCAGAGACAGAGAGGCTGAGACAGAGAGGCAGAGTCAGAGAGGCCGAGACAGAGAGGCAGAGACAGAGAGGCAGAGACAGAGAGGTAGAGTCAGAGAGGCAGAGTCAGAGAGGCAGAGACAAAGAGGCAAAGACAGAGAGGCAGAGACAGAGAGGCAGAGACATAGAGGTAGAGACAGAGAGGCTGAGACAGAGAGGCAGATTCAGAGAGGCAGAGTCAGAGAGGCTGAGAAAGAGGCAGAGACAGAGAGGCTGAGACAGAGAGGCCAAGACAGAGAGGCCAAGACAAAGAGGCTGAGACAAAGAGGTAGAGTCAGAGAGGCAGAGTCAGAGAGGCAGAGACAAAGAGGCAAAGACAGAGAGGCAGAGACAGTCAGGCAGAGACAGAGAGGTAGAGAAAGAGAGGCTGACACAGAGAGGCAGATTCAGAGAGGCAGAGTCAGAGAGGCAGAGAAAGAGGCAGAGACAGACAGAGACAGAGAGGCAGAGACAGAGAGGCAAAGACAGAGAGGCCGAGACAGAGAGGCAGAGACAGACTGAGACAGAGAGGCAGAGACAGAGAGGCTGACACAGAGAGGCAAAGACAGAGAGGCAGAGACAGAGAGGCAGAGACAGAGAGGCAGAGTCAGACAGAGACAGAGAGGCAGAGACAGAGAAGCAGAGACAGAGAGGCTGAGACAGAGAGGCAGAAACAGAGAGGCAGAGACAGAGAGGCAGAGACAGAGAGGCAGAGTAAGAGAGGCAGAGACAGAGAGGCAGAAACAGATATGCAGAGGCAAAGAGGCAGAGACAGAGAGCCAGAGACAGAGAGCCAGAGACAGAGAGGCAGAGACAGAGAGGCATAGACAGAGAGACAGAGACAGAGAGGCAGAGACAGAGAGGCAGAGACAGAGAAGCATAGTCAGAAAGGCAGAGACAGAGAGGCAGAGACAGAGAAGCAGAGACAGAGAGGCAGAGACAGAGAGGCAGAGACAGAGAGGCAGATACAGAGAGGCAGAGACAGAGAGGCTGAAACAGAGAGGTAGAGACAGAGAGGGAGAGACAGAGAGGTAGAGAAAGAGAGGCTGACACAGAGAGGCAGATTCAGAGAGGCAGAGTCAGAGAGGCAGAGAAAGAGGCAGAGACAGACAGAGACAGAGAGGCAGAGACAGAGAGGCAAAGACAGAGAGGCCGAGACAGAGAGGCAGAGACAGACTGAGACAGAGAGGCAGAGACAGAGAGGCTGACACAGAGAGGCAAAGACAGAGAGGCAGAGACAGAGAGGCAGAGACAGAGAGGCAGAGTCAGACAGAGACAGAGAGGCAGAGACAGAGAAGCAGAGACAGAGAGGCTGAGACAGAGAGGCAGAAACAGAGAGGCAGAGACAGAGAGGCAGAGACAGAGAGGCAGAGTAAGAGAGGCAGAGACAGAGAGGCAGAGACAGAGATGCAGAGGCAAAGAGGCAGAGACAGAGAGCCAGAGACAGAGAGCCAGAGACAGAGAGGCAGAGACAGAGAGGCATAGACAGAGAGACAGAGACAGAGAGGCAGAGACAGAGAGGCAGAGACAGAGAAGCATAGTCAGAAAGGCAGAGACAGAGAGGCAGAGACAGAGAAGCAGAGACAGAGAGGCAGAGACAGAGAGGCAGAGACAGAGAGGCAGAGACAGAGAGGCAGAGACAGAGAGGCTGAAACAGAGAGGTAGAGACAGAGAGGGAGAGACAGAGAGGCAAAGAGAGAGAGGCTGAGACAGGGAAACAGAGAGGCAGATACAGAGAGGCAGAGGGAGAGAGGCTGAGACAGATTGACAGAGAGGCAGAGACAGAGCGGTAGAGACAGAGAAGCAGAGTAAGAGAGGCAGAGACAGAGAGGATGAGACAAAGAGGCAGAGACCGAGAGGCAGAGACAGAGAGGCTGATACTGAGAGGCAGAGACAGAGAGGCAGAGACAGAGAGGCAGAGACAGAGAGGCAGAGACAGAGAGGCCAAGACAGAGAGGCTGAGACAGAGAGGTAGAATCAGAGAGGCAGAGTAAGAGAGGCAGAGACAGAGAGGCAGAGACAGAGAGGTAGAGACAGAGAGGCTGAGACAGAGAGGCAGTCAGAGAGGCAGAGTCAGAGAGGCAGAGTCAGAGACGCAGAGACAGACAGAGACAGAGAGGCTGAGACAGAGAGGCAAAGACAGAGAGGCAGAGACAGAGAGGCAGAGACAGAGAGGCAGAGACAGACGAAGACCGAGAGGCTGAGACAGAGAGGCAAAGACAGAGAGGCAGAGACAGAGAGGCAGAGACAGACAGAGACGGAGAGGCAGAGAGAGAGAGGTAGAGACAGAGAGGTAGTGACAGAGAGGCTGAGACAGAGAGGCTGAGACAGAGAGGTAGAGTCAGAGAGGCAGGGTCAGAGAGGCAGAGACAGAGAGGCAAAGACAGAGAGGCAGAGACAGAGGCAGAGAGAGAGAGGTAGAGACAGAGAGGTAGTGACAGAGAGGCTGAGACAGAGAGGCAGAATCAGAGAGGCAGAGTCAGAGAGGCAGAGACAGAGGCAGAGACAGAGACAGAGAGGCTGAGACAAAGAGGCAGAGACAGAGAGGCAGAGACAGAGAGGCAGAGACAGAGAGACAGAGACAGAGAGGCCAAGACAGAGAGGCTGAGACAGAGAGGTAGAGTCAGAGAGGCAGGGTCAGAGAGGCAGAGACAGAGAGGGAAAGACAGAGAGGCAGAGACAGAGGCAGAGAGAGAGAGGTAGAGACAGAGAGGTAGTGACAGAGAGGCTGAGACAGAGAGGCAGAGTCAGAGAGGCAGAGTCAGAGAGGCAGAGACAGAGGCAGAGACAGAGACAGAGAGGCAGAGTCGGAGAGGCAGAGTCAGAGTGGCAGAGAGAGAGAAGCAGAGACAGAGAGGCAGAGACAATGAGGCAGAGACAGAGAGGCAGAGACAGAGAGGCAGAGACAGAGAGGAAGAGACAGGGAGGCACAGACAGAGAGGCAGAGTAAGAGAGGCAGAAGCAGACTGAGGCAGAGACAGACAGAGGCAGAAAGGCTAAGACAGAGAGGCAAAGACAGAGAGTCAGAGACAGAGAGGCAGAGACAGAGAGGCAGAGACAGACAGAGACAGAGAGGCAGAGACAGAGAGGCAGAGACAGAGAGGCAGAGACAGAAAGGCAGAGACAGACAGAGACAGAGAGGCAGAGAGAGAGAGGCTGAGACAGAGAGGCAAAGACAGAGAGGCAGAGTCAGAGAGGCAGAGACAGAGAGGCAGAGACAGAGAGGCAGAGACAGAGAGGCAGAAACAGAGAGGCAGAAACAGAGAGGCAGAGACAGAGAGGCAGAGACAGAGAGGCAGAGACAGAGAGGCAGAGACAGAGAGGCAGAGACAGAGAGACAGAGACAGAGAGGCAAAGACAGAGAGGCAGAGACAGAGAGGCAGAGACAGAGAGACAGAGACAGAGAGGCAGAGACAGACAGACAGAGACAGAGGCAGCTTCAGAGAGGCAGAGTCAGAGAGGCAGATCCAGAGAGGAAGAGACAGAGAGGCAGGGACAGAGAGGCAGAGACTGAGAGGTAGAGACAGAGAGGCTGAGACAAAAGGGCAGAGACAGAGAGGCAGAGACAGAGAGGCTGAGACAGAGAGGCCAAGACAGAGAGGCCAAGACAGAGAGGCCAAAACAGAGAGGCTGAGACAGAGAGGCCAAGACAGAGAGGCCAAGACAGAGAGGCTGAGACAGAGAGGCAGAGACAGACAGAGACAGAGAGGCAGAGACAGAGAGGCAGAGACAGAGAGGCAGAGACAGAAAGGCAGAGACAGACAGAGACAGAGAGGCAGAGAGAGAGAGGCTGAGACAGAGAGGCAAAGACAGAGAGGCAGAGTCAGAGAGGCAGAAACAGAGAGGCAGAGACAGAGAGGCAGAGACAGAGAGGCAGAAACAGAGAGGCAGAGTCAGAGAGGCAGAGACAAAGAGGCAAAGACAGAGAGGCAGAGCCAGAGAGGCAGAGACAGAGAGGTAGAGACAGAGAGGCTGAGACAGAGAGGCAGAGTCAGAGAGGCAGAATCAGAGAGGCAGAGACAAAGAGGCAGAGACAGAGAGGTAGAGACAGAGAGGCAGAGACAGAGAGGCAGAGACAGAGAGGCAGAGACAGAGAGGCAGAGACAAAGAGGCAGAGACAGAGAGGTAGAGACAGAGAGGCAGAGACAGAGAGGCAGAGACAGAGAGGCAGAGACAAAGAGGTAGAGACAGAGAGGCAGAGACAGAGAGGCAGAGACAGACAGAGACAGAGAGGTTGAGATACAGAGGCAAAGACGGAGAGGCAGAGACAGAGAGGCAGAGACAGAGAGGCAGAGACAAAGAGGCAGAGACAAAGAGGCAGAGACAGACAAAGACAGATAAGCAGGGACAGAGAAGCAGAGACAGAGAGGCAGAGACAGAGAGGCAGAGACAGAGAGGCTGAGACAGAGAGGCAGAGACAGAGAGGCAGACTCAGAGAGGCCGAGACAGAGAGGCAGAGACAGAGAGTCAGAAACAAAGGGGCAGAGACAGAGAGGCTGACACAGAGAGGCAAAGACAGAGAGGCAGAGACAGAGAGGCAGATTCAGAGAGGCAGATTCAGAGAGGCTGAGAAAGAGGCAGAGACAGAGAGTCTCTGACAGAGAGGCAGAGACAGAGAGCCCAAGACAGAGAGGCCAAGACAGAGAGGCTGAGACAGAGAGGTAGAGTCAGAGAGGCTGAGACAGAGAGGCAGAGTCAGAGAGGCTGAGACAGAGAGGCAGACACAGAGAGGCAGAGACAGAGAGGTAGAGTCAGAGAGGCAGAGTCAGAGAGGCAGAGACAAAGAGGCAAAGACAGAGAGGCAGAGACAGAGAGGCAGAGACACAGAGGTAGAGACAGAGAGGCTGAGACAGAGAGGCAGATTCAGAGAGGCAGAGTCAGAGAGGCTGAGAAAGAGGCAGAGACAGAGAGGCTCTGACAGAGAGGCAGAGACAGAGAGGCCAAGACAGAGAGGCCAAGACAGAGAGGCTGAGACAGAGAGGCCAAGACAGAGAGGCCAAGACAAAGAGGCTGAGACAAAGAGGTAGAGTCAGAGAGGCAGAGTCAGAGAGGCAGAGACAAAGAGGCAAAGACAGAGAGGCAGAGACAGACAGGCAGAGACAGAGAGGTAGAGACAGAGAGGCTGAGACAGAGAGGCAGATTCAGAGAGGCAGAGTCATAGAGGCAGAGAAAGAGGCAGAGACAGACAGAGACAGATAGGCAGAGACAGAGAGGCAAAGACAGAGAGGCCGAGACAGAGAGGCAGAGACAGACAGAGACAGAGAGGCAGAGACAGAGAGGCTGACACAGAGAGGCAAAGACAGAGAGGCAGAGACAAAGAGGCAGAGACAGAGAGGCAGAGTCAGACAGAGACAAAGAGGCAGAGACAGAGAAGCAGAGACAGAGAGGCTGAGACAGAGAGGCAGAAACAGAGAGGCAGAGACAGAGAGGCAGAGACAGAGAGGCAGAGTCAGAGAGGCAGAGACAGAGAGGCAGAGACAGAGAGGCAGAGGCAGAGAGGCAGAGACAGAGAGCCAGAGACAGAGAGCCAGAGACAGAGAGGCAGAGACAGAGAGGCATAGACAGAGAGACAGAGAGAGAGAGGCAGAGACAGAGAGGCAGAGACAGAGAAGCATAGTCAGAAAGGGAGAGACAGAGAGGCAGAGACAGACAGAGACAGAGAGGCTG
Source organism: Procambarus clarkii (assembly GCF_040958095.1). Lineage (NCBI taxonomy): Eukaryota > Metazoa > Arthropoda > Malacostraca > Decapoda > Cambaridae > Procambarus > Procambarus clarkii. Next base: position 45,370,974 of record NC_091158.1, on the reverse strand, counting down.
TGACAGAGAGGCAGAGACAGAGAGGCAGAGACAGAGAGGGAGAGACAGAAAGAGACAGGGAGGCAGAGACAGAGAGGCAGAGACAGAGAGGCAGAGACAGAGAGGCAGAGACAGACAGAGACAGAGAGGCAGAGACAGACAGAGACAGAGAGGCAGAGACAGACAGAGACAGAGAGGCAGAGACAGAGAGGCGGAGTCAGAGAGGCATAGACAGAGAGGCAGAGACAGAGAGCAGAAAAAGAGAGTCAGAGTCAGAGAGGCAGAGACAGAGAGGCAGAGACAGAGAGGCTGAGACAGAGAGGCAGAGACAGAGAGGCAGAGTCAGAGAGGCCGAGACAGAGAGGCAGAGGCAGACAGAGACAGAGAGGCAGAGGCAGAGAGGCTGTGACAGAGAGGCAGAGTCAGATAGGCAGAGACAGAGAGGCAGAGTCAGAGAGGCAGAGACAGAGAGGAAGAGACAGACAGAGACAGAGAGGCAGAGGCAGAGAGGCTGTGACAGAGAGGCAGAGTCAGAGAGGCTGAGACAGAGAGGCAAAGACAGAGAGGCAGAGGCAGAGACGCAGAGACAGAGAGGCAGAGTCAGACAGAGACAGAGAGGCAGAGACAGAGAGGCAGAGACTGAGAGGCAGAGTCAGAGAGGCAGAGACAGAGAGGCAGAGACAAAGAGGCAGAGACAGAGAGGTAGAGACAGAGAGGCAGAGACAGAGAGGCAGAGACAGAGAGGCAGAGACAGAGAGGCAGAGACAAAGAGGCAGAGACAGAGAGGTAGAGACAGAGAGGCAGAGACAGAGAGGCAGAGACAGAGAGGCAAAGACAGAGAGGTAGAGACAGAGAGACAGAGACAGAGAGGCAGAGAGGCAGAAACAGAGAAGCATTGTCAGAGAGGCAGAGACAGAGAGGCAGAGACAGACAGAGACAGAGAGGTTGAGATACAGAGGCAAAGACGGAGAGGCAGAGACAGAGAGGCAGAGACAGAGAGGCAGAGACAAAGAGGCAGAGACAAAGAGGCAGAGACAGACAAAGACAGAGAAGCAGGGACAGAGAAGCAGAGACAGAGAGGCAGAGACAGAGAGGCAGAGACAGAGAGGCTGAGACAGAGAGGCAGAGACAGAGAGGCAGACTCAGAGAGGCCGAGACAGAGATGCAGAGACAGAGAGTCAGAAACAAAGGGGCAGAGACAGAGAGGCAGAGACAGAGAGGTAGAGAAAGAGAGGCAGAGACAGAGAGGCAGAGACAGAGAGGCAGAGACAGAGAGGTAGAGACAGAGAGGTAGAGAAAGAGAGGCAGAGACAGAGAGGCAGAGACAGAGAGGCAGAGACAGACAGAGACAGAGAGGCAGAGGCAGAGAGGCTGTGACAGAGAGGCAGAGTCAGAGAGGCAGACACAGAGAGGCAGAGTCAGAGAGGCTGAGACAGAGAGGCAAAGACAAAGAGGCAGAGACAGAGAGGCAGAGACAGAGAGGGAGAGTCAGACAGAGACACAGAGGCAGAGGCAGAGAGGCAGAGACGGAGAGGCAGAGTCAGAGAGGCAGAGACAGAGAGGCAGAGACAGAGAGGCAGAGACAGAGAGGCAGAGACAGAGAGGCAGAGACAGAGAGGCAGAGACAGACAGGCAGAGACAGAGAGGTAGAGAAAGAGAGGCAGAGATAGAGAGGCAGAGACAGAGAGGCAGAGACAGAGAGGTAGAGACAGAGAGGTAGAGAAAGAGAGGCAAAGACAGAGAGGCAGAGACAGTGGCAGAGACAGAGAGGTTGAGACAGAGAGGTAGAGACAGAGAGGTAGAGACAGAGAGGCAGAGACAGTGAGGCAAAGACAGAGAGGCAGAGAAAGAGAGGTAGAGACAGAGGAGCAGAGACAGAGAGGCAGAGACAGAGAGGCAGAGACAAAGAGGCAGAGACAAAGAGGCAGAGACAGAGAGGCTGAGACAGAGAGGCAGAGACAGAGAGGCAGAGACAGAGAGGCAGAGACAGACGGAGTCAGAGAGGCAGAGACAGAGAAGCTGAGACAGAGAGGCAGAGACAGAGAGGCCTGGACAGAGAGGCTGAGACAGAGAGGTAGAGTCAGAGAGGCAGGGTCAGAGAGGCAGAGACAGAGAGGCAAAGACAGAGAGGCAGAGACAGAGAGGCAGAGACAGAGAGGTAGAGACAGACAGGCTGAGACAGAGAGGCAGAGTCAGAGAGGTAGATTCAGAGAGGCAGAGACAGAGAAACAGAGACATAGAGGCAGACACAGAAAGGCAGAGACAGAGAGGCAGAGACAGAGAGGCAGAGACAGAGAGGAAGAAACAGAGAAGTAGAGACAAAGAGGGAGAGACAGAGAGGCTGAGACAGAGAGGAAGAGACAGAGAGGCAAAGACAGAGAGGCTGAGACAGAGAGGCAGAAGCAGAGAGGCTGAGACAGAGAGGCAGAGACAGAGCGGCAGAGACAGAGAAGCAGAGTAAGAGAGGCAGAGACAGAGAGGATGAGACAAAGAGGCAGAGACCGAGAGGCAGAGACAGAGAGGCTGATACTGAGAGGCAGAGACAGAGAGGCAGAGACAGAGAGGCAGAGAAAGAGAGGCAGAGACAGAGAGGCAGAGACAGAGAGGTAGAGACAGAGAGGCTGAGACAGAGAGGCAGTCAGAGAGGCAGAGTCAGAGAGGCAGAGACAGACAGAGACAGAGAGGCTGAGACAGAGAGGCCAAGACAGAGAGGCTGAGACAGAGAGGTAGAGTCAGAGAGGCAAGGTCAGAGAGGCAGAGACAGAGAGCCAAAGACAGAGAGGCAGAGACAGAGAGGCAGAGACAGAGAGGTAGAGACAGAGAGGCTGAGACAGAGAGGCAGTCAGAGAGGCAGAGTCAGAGAGGCAGAGACAGACAGAGACAGAGAGGCTGAGACAGAGAGGCAAAGACAGAGAGGCAGAGACAGAGAGGCAGAGACAGAGAGGCAGAGACAGACAGAGACCGAGAGGCTGAGACAGAGAGGCAAAGACAGAGAGGCAGAGACAGAGAGGCAGAGACAGACAGAGACAGAGAGGCAGAGTCGGAGAGGCAGAGACAGAGAGGCAGAGACAGAGAAGCAGAGACAGAGAGGCAGAGACAGAGAGGCAGAGACAGAGAAGCAGAGACAGAGAGGCAGAGACAGAGAGTCTGAGATAGAGAGGAAGAGACAGAGAGGCAAAGAGAGAGAGGCTGAGACAGGGAAACAGAGAGGCAGATACAGAGAGGCAGAGGGAGAGAGGCTGAGACAGATTGACAGAGAGGCAGAGACAGAGCGGTAGAGACAGAGAAGCAGAGTAAGAGAGGCAGAGACAGAGAGGATGAGACAAAGAGGCAGAGACCGAGAGGCAGAGACAGAGAGGCTGATACTGAGAGGCAGAGACAGAGAGGCAGAGACAGAGAGGCAGAGACAGAGAGGCAGAGACAGAGAGGCCAAGTCAGAGAGGCTGAGACAGAGAGGTAGAATCAGAGAGGCAGGGGTCAGAGAGGCAGAGACAGAGAGCCAAAGACAGAGAGGCAGAGACAGAGAGGCAGAGACAGAGAGGTAGAGACAGAGAGGCTGAGACAGAGAGGCAGTCAGAGAGGCAGAGTCAGAGAGGCAGAGTCAGAGACGCAGAGACAAACAGAGACAGAGAGGCTGAGACAGAGAGGCAAAGACAGAGAGGCAGAGACAGAGAGGCAGAGACAGAGAGGCAGAGACAGACGAAGACCGAGAGGCTGAGACAGAGAGGCAAAGACAGAGAGGCAGAGACAGAGAGGCAGAGACAGACAGAGACAGAGAGGCAGAGTCGGATAGGCAGAGACAGAGAGGCAGAGACAGAGAAGCAGAGACAGAGAGGCAGAGACAGAGAGGCTGAGATAGAGAGGAAGAGACAGAGAGGCAAAGAGAGAGAGGCTGAGACAGGGAAATAGAGAGGCAGATACAGAGAGGCAGAGGGAGAGAGGCTGAGACAGAGAGACAGAGAGGCAGAGACCAAGCGGTAGAGACAGAGAAGCAGAGGCATAGACAGAGAGGCTGAGACAAAGAGGCAGAGACAGAGAGGCAGAGACAGAGAGGCTGATACAGAGAGGCAGAGACAGAGAGGCAGAGACAGAGAGGCAGAGACAGAGAGGCAGAGACAGAGAGGCCAAGACAGAGAGGCTGAGACAGAGAGGTAGAGTCAGAGAGGCAGGGTCAGAGAGGCAGAGACAGAGAGGCAAAGACAGAGAGGCAGAGACAGAGGCAGAGAGAGAGAGGTAGAGACAGAGAGGTAGTGACAGAGAGGCTGAGACAGAGAGGCAGAGTCAGAGAGGCAGAGTCAGAGAGGCAGAGACAGAGGCAGAGACAGAGACAGAGAGGCAGAGTCGGAGAGGCAGAGTCAGAGAGGCAGAGACAGAGAAGCAGAGACAGAGAGGCAGAGACAGAGAGGCAGAGACAGAGAGGCAGAGACAGAGAGGCAGAGAAAGAGAGGAAGAGACAGGGAGGCAGAGACAGAGAGGCAGAGTCAGAGAGGCAGAAGCAGACTGAGGCAGAGACAGACAGAGGCAGAAGCAGACTGAGGCAGAGACAGACAGAGGCAGAAAGGCTAAGACAGAGAGGCAAAGACAGAGAGGCAGAGACAGAGAGGCAGAGACAGAGAGGCAGAGACAGACAGAGACAGAGAGGCAGAGACAGACAGGCAGAGACAGAGAGGCAGAGACAGAAAGGTAGAGACAGACAGAGACAGAGAGGCAGAGAGAGAAAGGCTGAGACAGAGAGGCAAAGACAGAGAGGCAGAGTCAGAGAGGCAGAGATAGAGAGGCAGAGACAGAGAGGCAGAGAAAGAGGCAGAGACAGACAGAGACAGAGAGGCAGAAACAGAGAGGCAGAGACAGAGAGGCAGAGACAGAGAGGCAAAGACAGAGAGGCAGAGACAGAGAGGCAGAGACAGAGAGACAGAGACAGAGAGGCAAAGACAGAGAGGCAGAGACAGAGAGGCAGAGACAGAGAGACAGAGACAGAGAGGCAGAGACAGACAGAGACAGAGAGGCAGAGACAGACAGACAGAGACAGAGGCAGCTTCAGAGAGGCAGAGTCAGAGAGGCAGAGACAGAGAGGCAGGGACAGAGAGGCAGAGTCAGAGAGGCAGATCCAGAGTGGAAGAGACAGAGAGGCAGGGACAGAGAGGCAGAGACTGAGAGGTAGAGACAGAAGGAGAGACTGAGAGGCTGAGACAAAGAGTCTGAGACAGAGAGGAAGAGACATAGAGGCAGAGACAGAGAGGCTGAAACAGGGTAACCGAGAGGTAGAGACAGAGAGGCAGAGATAGAGAAGCAGAGATAGAGAGGCAGAGACAGAGAGGCTGAGACAAAAGGGCAGAGACAGAGAGGCAGAGACAGAGAGGCTGAGACAGAGAGGCCAAGACAGAGAGGCCAAGAAAGAGAGGCCAAAACAGAGAGGCTGAGACAGAGAGGCCAAGATAGAGAGGCCAAGACAGAGAGGCTGAGACAGAGAGGTAGAGTCAGAGAGGCAGAGTCAGAGAGGTAGAGACAAAGAGGCAAAGACAGAGAGGCAGAGCCAGAGAGGCAGAGACAGAGAGGTAGAGACAGAGAGGCTGAGACAGAGAGGCAGAGTCAGAGAGGCAGAGTCAGAGAGGCAGAGAAAGAGGCAGAGACAGACAGAGACAGAGAGGCAGAGACAGAGAGGCAAAGACAGAGAGGCCGAGACAGAGAGGCTGTGACAGGGAGGCAGGGTCAGAGAGGCAGAGACAGAGAGGCAGAGACAGAGCGGCAGAGAAAGACAGAGACAGAGAGGCAGAGACAGAGAGGCTGACACAGAGAGGCAAAGACAGAGAGGCAGAGACAGAGAGGCAGAGACAGAGAGGCAGAGTCAGACATAGACAGAGAGGCAGAGACAGAGAGTCAGAGACAGAGAGGCTGTGACAAAGAGGCAGAGAGAGAGAGGCAGAGTCATAGAGGCCGAGACAGAGAGGCACAGACAGAGATGCAGAAACAGAGAGGCAGAGACAGAGAGGCAGAGTCAAAGAAGCAGAGACAGAGAGGCAGAGACAGAGAGGCAGAGACAGAGAGGCAGACACAGAGAGGCAGAGACAGACAGAGACAGAGAGGCAGAGACGGAGAGGCAGAGTCAGAGAGACAGAGACAGAGAGGCAGAGACAGAGAGCCAGAGACAGAGAGGCAGAGACAGAGAGCCAGAGACAGAGAGGCAGAGACAGAGAGGCATAGACAGAGAGACTGAAACAGAGAGGCAGAGACAGAGAGGCCGAGACAGAGAGGCTGTGACAGGGAGGCAGGGTCAGAGAGGCAGAGACAGAGAGGCTGACACAGAGAGGCAAAGACAGAGAGGCAGAGACAGAGAGGCAGAGACAGAGAGGCAGAGTCAGTCAGAGACAGAGAGGCAGAGACAGAGAGGCTGACACAGAGAGGCAAAGACAGAGAGGCAGAGACAGAGAGGCAGAGACAGAGAGGCAGAGTCAGACAGAGACAGAGAGGCAGAGACAGAGAGGCTAAGACAGAGAGGCAGAGAGAGAGAGGCAGAGAGAGAGAGGCAGAGTCATAGAGGCAGAGACAGAGAGGCAGAGACAGAGAGGCAGAGACAGAGAGGATGAGACAGACAGAGACAGAGAGGCAGAGACGGAGAGGCAGAGACAAAGAGCCAGAGACAGAGAGGCAGAGACAGAGAGCCAGGGACAGAGAGACAGAGACAGAGAGGCATAGACAGAGAGACAGAGACAGAGAGGCAGAGACAGAGAGGCAGAGACAGAGAAGCATAGTCAGAGAGGCAGAGACAGAGAGGCAGAGACAGACAGAGACAGAGAGGCTGTGACAGAGAGGCAAAGACAGAGAGGCAGAGACTGAGAGGCAGAGACAGAGAGGCAGAGACAGAGAGGCAGAGACAGAGAGGGAGAGACAGAAAGAGACAGAGAGGCAGAGACAGAGAGGCAGAGACAGAAAGAGACAGAGAGGCAGAGATAGAGAGGTTGAGACAAAGAGGCAAAGACAGAGAGGGAGAAAAAGAGAGGCAGAGTCAGAGAGCCCGAGACAGAGAGGCAGAGACAGACAGAGACAGAGAGGCAGAGGCAGAGAGGCTGTGACAGAGAGGAAGAGTCAGAGATGCAGAGACAGAGAGGCAGAGACAGAGAGGCTGAGACAGAGAGGCAGAGACTGAGAGGCAGAGTCAGAGAGGCAGAGACAGAGAGGCAGAGACAGAGAGGCAGAGACAGAGAGGCAGAGACAGAGAGGCAGAGACAGAGAGGCAGAGACAGAGAGGCAGAGACAGAGAGACAGAGACAGAGAGGCAAAGACAGAGAGGCAGAGACAGAGAGGCAGAGACAGTGAGACAGAGATAGAGAGGCAGAGACAGACAGAGACAGAGAGGCAGAGACAGACAGAGAGAGAGAGGCAGCTTCAGAGAGGCAGAGTCAGAGAGGCAGAGACAGAGAGGCAGAGACAGAGAGGCAGAGTCAGAGAGGCAGATCCAGAGAGGAAGAGACAGAGAGGCAGGGACAGAGAGGCAGAGACAGAGAGGTAGAGACAGAAGGAGAGACAGAGAGGCTCAGACAAAGAGGCTGAGACAGAGAGGAAGAGACATAGAGGCAGAGACAGAGAGGCTGAAACAGGGTAACCAAGAGGCAGAGACAGAGAGGCAGAGATAGAGAAGCAGAGATAGAGAGGCAGATCCAGAGAGGAAGAGACAGAGAGGCCAAGACAGAGAGGCAGAGACAGAGAGGCATAGACAGAGAGACAGAGACAGAGAGGCAGAGACAGAGAGGCAGAGACAGAGAGGCTGAGACAGAGAGGCAGAGACTGAGAGGCAGAGTCAGAGAGGCAGAGACAGAGAGGCAGAGACAGAGAGGCAGAGACAGAGAGGATGAGACAGACAGAGACAGAGAGGCAGAGACGGAGAGGCAGAGACAAAGAGCCAGAGACAGAGAGGCAGAGACAGAGAGCCAGGGACAGAGAGACAGAGACAGAGAGGCATAGACAGAGAGACAGAGACAGAGAGGCAGAGACAGAGAGGCAGAGACAGAGAAGCATAGTCAGAGAGGCAGAGACAGAGAGGCAGAGACAGACAGAGACAGAGAGGCTGTGACAGAGAGGCAAAGACAGAGAGGCAGAGACTGAGAGGCAGAGACAGAGAGGCAGAGACAGAGAGGCAGAGACAGAGAGGGAGAGACAGAAAGAGACAGAGAGGCAGAGACAGAGAGGCAGAGACAGAAAGAGACAGAGAGGCAGAGATAGAGAGGTTGAGACAAAGAGGCAAAGACAGAGAGGGAGAAAAAGAGAGGCAGAGTCAGAGAGCCCGAGACAGAGAGGCAGAGACAGACAGAGACAGAGAGGCAGAGGCAGAGAGGCTGTGACAGAGAGGAAGAGTCAGAGATGCAGAGACAGAGAGGCAGAGACAGAGAGGCTGAGACAGAGAGGCAGAGACTGAGAGGCAGAGTCAGAGAGGCAGAGACAGAGAGGCAGAGACAGAGAGGCAGAGACAGAGAGGCAGAGACAGAGAGGCAGAGACAGAGAGGCAGAGACAGAGAGGCAGAGACAGAGAGACAGAGACAGAGAGGCAAAGACAGAGAGGCAGAGACAGAGAGGCAGAGACAGTGAGACAGAGATAGAGAGGCAGAGACAGACAGAGACAGAGAGGCAGAGACAGACAGAGAGAGAGAGGCAGCTTCAGAGAGGCAGAGTCAGAGAGGCAGAGACAGAGAGGCAGAGACAGAGAGGCAGAGTCAGAGAGGCAGATCCAGAGAGGAAGAGACAGAGAGGCAGGGACAGAGAGGCAGAGACAGAGAGGTAGAGACAGAAGGAGAGACAGAGAGGCTCAGACAAAGAGGCTGAGACAGAGAGGAAGAGACATAGAGGCAGAGACAGAGAGGCTGAAACAGGGTAACCAAGAGGCAGAGACAGAGAGGCAGAGATAGAGAAGCAGAGATAGAGAGGCAGATCCAGAGAGGAAGAGACAGAGAGGCCAAGACAGAGAGGCAGAGACAGAGAGGCATAGACAGAGAGACAGAGACAGAGAGGCAGAGACAGAGAGGCAGAGACAGAGAGGCTGAGACAGAGAGGCAGAGACTGAGAGGCAGAGTCAGAGAGGCAGAGACAGAGAGGCAGAGACAGACAGAGACAGAGAGGCAGAGGCAGAGAGGCTGTGACAGAGAGGCAGAGTCAGAGAGGCAGAGACAGAGAGGCAGAGTCAGAGAGGCTGAGACAGAGAGGCAGAGACAGAGAGCCAGAGACAGAGAGGCAGAGACAGACAGGCAGAGTCTGTCAGAGACAGAGAGGCAGAGACAGAGAGGCTGACACAGAGAGGCAGAAATAGAGAAGCAGAGATAGAGAGGCAGAGACAGAGAGGCTGAGACAGAGAGGCAGAGACAGAGAGGCAGAGACAGAGAGGCCAAGACAGAGAGGCAGAGACAGAGAGGCATAGACAGAGAGACAGAGACAGAGAGGCCGAGACAGAGAGGCAGAGACAGAGAAGCATAGTCAGAGAGGCAGAGACAGAGAGGCAGAGACAGACAGAGACAGAGAGGCTGTGACAGAGCGGCAAAGACAGAGAGGCAGAGACTGAGAGGCAGAGACAGAGAGGCAGAGACAGAGAGACAGAGAAAGAGAGGGAGAGACAGAAAGAGACAGAGAGGCAGAGACAGAGGCAGAGGCAGAGACAGAGAGGCAGAGACAGAGAGGCAGAAAAAGAGAGGCAGAGTCAGAGAAGCCGAGACAGAGAGGCAGAGACAGACAGAGACAGAGAGGCAGAGGCAGAGAGGCTGTGACAGAGAGGCAGAGTCAGAGAGGCAGAGACAGAGAGGCAGAGACAGAGAGGCTGAGACAGAGAGGCAGAGACTGAGAGGCAGAGTCAGAGAGGCAGAGACAGAGAGGCAGAGACAGACAGAGACAGAGAGGCAGAGGCAGAGAGGCTGTGACAGAGAGGCAGAGTCAGAGAGGCAGAGACAGAGAGGCAGAGACAGAGAGGCAGAAAAAGAGAGGCAGAGTCAGAGAAGCCGAGACAGAGAGGCAGAGACAGACAGAGACAGAGAGGCAGAGGCAGAGAGGCTGTGACAGAGAGGCAGAGTCAGAGAGGCAGAGACAGAGAGGCAGAGACAGAGAGGCTGAGACAGAGAGGCAGAGACTGAGAGGCAGAGTCAGAGAGGCAGAGACAGAGAGGCAGAGACAGACAGAGACAGAGAGGCAGAGGCAGAGAGGCTGTGACAGAGAGGCAGAGTCAGAGAGGCAGAGACAGAGAGGCAGAGTCAGAGAGGCTGAGACAGAGAGGCAGAGACAGAGAGCCAGAGACAGAGAGGCAGAGACAGAGAGGCAGAGACAGAGAGGCAGAGAAAGAGAGGCAGAGACAGAGAGGTAGAGACATAGGCAGAGACAGAGAGGCAGAGACAGAGAGGCAGAGACAGAGAGGCAGAGACAGAGAGGCAGAGACAGAGAGGCAGAGAAAGAGAGGCAGAGACAGAGAGGCAGAGACAGAGAGCCAGAGACAGAGAGGCAGAGACAGAGAGGCAGAGACAGAGAGGCATAGACAGAGAGACTGAAACAGAGAGGCAGAGACAGAGAGGCCGAGACAGAGAGGCTGTGACAGGGAGGCAGGGTCAGAGAGGCAGAGACAGAGAGGCTGACACAGAGAGGCAAAGACAGAGAGGCAGAGACAGAGAGGCAGAGACAGAGAGCCAGAGTCAGTCAGAGACAGAGAGGCAGAGACAGAGAGGCTGACACAGAGAGGCAAAGACAGAGAGGCAGAGACAGAGAGGCAGAGAGAGAGAGGCAGAGTCATAGAGGCCGAAACAGAGAGGCAGAGACAGAGAGGCAGAAACAGAGAGGCAGATCCAGAGAGGTAAGAGTACAGAGAGGCAGAGACAGAGAGGCAGAGACTGAGAGGTAGAGACAGAAGGAGAGACAGAGAGGCTGAGACAAAGAGTCTGAGACAGAGAGGAAGAGACATAGAGGCAGAGACAGAGAGGCTGAAACAGGGTAACCGAGAGGTAGAGACAGAGAGGCAGAGATAGAGAAGCAGAGATAGAGAGGCAGAGACAGAGTGGCTGAGACAAAAGGGCAGAGACAGAGAGGCAGAGACAGAGAGGCTGAGACAGAGAGGCCAAGACAGAGAGGCCAAGACAGAGAGGCCAAAACAGAGAGGCTGAGACAGAGAGGCCAAGACAGAGAGGCCAAGACAGAGAGGCTGAGACAGAGAGGTAGAGTCAGAGAGGCAGAGTCAGAGAGGCAGAGACAAAGAGGCAAAGACAGAGAGGCAGAGCCAGAGAGGCAGAGACAGAGAGGTAGAGACAGAGAGGCTGAGACAGAGAGGCAGAGTCAGAGAGGCAGAGTCAGAGAGGCAGAGAAAGAGGCAGAGACAGACAGAGACAGAGAGGCAGAGACAGAGAGGCAAAGACAGAGAGGCCGAGACAGAGAGGCTGTGACAGGGAGGCAGGGTCAGAGAGGCAGAGACAGAGAGGCAGAGACAGAGCGGCAGAGAAAGACAGAGACAGAGAGGCAGAGACAGAGAGGCTGACACAGAGAGGCAAAGACAGAGAGGCAGAGACAGAGAGGCAGAGACAGAGAGGCAGAGTCAGACATAGACAGAGAGGCAGAGACAGAGAGTCAGAGACAGAGAGGCTGTGACAAAGAGGCAGAGAGAGAGAGGCAGAGTCATAGAGGCCGAGACAGAGAGGCACAGACAGAGATGCAGAAACAGAGAGGCAGAGACAGAGAGGCAGAGTCAAAGAAGCAGAGACAGAGAGGCAGAGACAGAGAGGCAGAGACAGAGAGGCAGAGACAGAGAGGCAGACACAGAGAGGCAGAGACAGACAGAGACAGAGAGGCAGAGACGGAGAGGCAGAGTCAGAGAGACAGAGACAGAGAGGCAGAGACAGAGAGCCAGAGACAGAGAGGCAGAGACAGAGAGCCAGAGACAGAGAGGCAGAGACAGAGAGGCATAGACAGAGAGACTGAAACAGAGAGGCAGAGACAGAGAGGCCGAGACAGAGAGGCTGTGACAGGGAGGCAGGGTCAGAGAGGCAGAGACAGAGAGGCTGACACAGAGAGGCAAAGACAGAGAGGCAGAGACAGAGAGGCAGAGACAGAGAGGCAGAGTCAGTCAGAGACAGAGAGGCAGAGACAGAGAGGCTGACACAGAGAGGCAAAGACAGAGAGGCAGAGACAGAGAGGCAGAGACAGAGAGGCAGAGTCAGACAGAGACAGAGAGGCAGAGACAGAGAGGCTAAGACAGAGAGGCAGAGCCAGAGAGGCAGAGACAGAGAGGTAGAGACAGAGAGGCTGAGACAGAGAGGCAGAGTCAGAGAGGCAGAGTCAGAGAGGCAGAGAAAGAGGCAGAGACAGACAGAGAGGCAGAGAAAGAGGCAGAGACAGACAGAGACAGAGAGGCAGAGACAGAGAGGCAAAGACAGAGAGGCCGAGACAGAGAGGCTGTGACAGGGAGGCAGGGTCAGAGAGGCAGAGACAGAGAGGCAGAGATAGAGCGGCAGAGAAAGACAGAGACAGAAAGGCAGAGACAGAGAGGCTGACACAGAGAGGCAAAGACAGAGAGGCAGAGACAGAGAGGCAGAGACAGAGAGGCAGAGTCAGACAGAGACAGAGAGGCAGAGACAGAGAGGCTGTGACAGAGAGGCAGAGAGAGAGAGGCTGAGTCATAGAGGCCGAGACAGAGAGGTACAGACAGAGATGCAGAAACAGAGAGGCAGAGACAGAGAGGCCGAGTCAAAGAAGCAGAGACAGAGAGGCAGAGACAGAGAGGCAGAGACAGAGAGGCAGAGACAGAGAGGCAGAGACAGACAGAGACAGAGAGGCAGAGACGGAGAGGCAGAGTCAGACAGAGACAGAGAGGCAGAGACAGAGAGGCTGTGACAGAGAGGCAGAGAGAGAGAGGCTGAGTCATAGAGGCCGAGACAGAGAGGTACAGACAGAGATGCAGAAACAGAGAGGCAGAGACAGAGAGGCAGAGTCAAAGAAGCAGAGACAGAGAGGCAGAGACAGAGAGGCAGAGACAGAGAGGCAGAGACAGAGAGGCAGAGACAGACAGAGACAGAGAGGCAGAGACGGAGAGGCAGAGTCAGAGAGACAGAGAGGCAGAGACAAAGAGCCAGAGACAGAGAGGCAGAGACAGAGAGCCAGAGACTGAGAGGCAGAGACAGAGAGGCACAGACAGAGAGACTGAAACAGAGAGGCAGAGACAGAGAGGCCGAGACAGAGAGGCTGTGACAGGGAGGCAGGGTCAGAGAGGCAAAGACAGAGAGGCTGACACAGAGAGGCAAAGACAGAGAGGCAGAGACAGAGAGGCAGAGACAGACAGGCAGAGTCAGTCAGAGACAGAGAGGCAGAGACAGAGAGGCTGACACAGAGAGGCAAAGACAGAGAGGCAGAGACAGAGAGGCAGAGACAGAGAGGCAGAGTCAGACAGAGACAGAGAGGCAGAGACAGAGAGGCAGAGACAGAGAGGCTGAGACAGAGAGGCAGAGAGAGAGAGGCAGAGTCATAGAGGCCGAGACAGAGAGGCAGAGACAGAGAGGCAGAAACAGAGAGGCAGAGACAGAGAGGTAGAGTCAGAGAAGCAGAGACAGAGAGGCAGAGACAGAGAGGCAGAGACAGAGAGGCAGAGACAGAGAGGCAGAGACAGACAGAGACAGTGAGGCAGAGACGGAGAGGCAGAGACAGACAGAGACAGAGAGGCAGAGACGGGGGAGGCAGAGACAAAGGGCAGAGACAGAGAGGCAGAGACAGAGAGCAGAGATCAGAGAGGCAGAGACAGAGAGGCAGAGACAGAGCAGAGACAGAGAGGCTAGATGACAGAGAGGCAGAGACAGAGAGGCAGAGACAGACAGAGACAGAGAGGCAGAGACAGAGAGGCAGAGACAGAGAGGCAGAGACAGAGAGCAGAGACAGAGAGGCAGAGATCAGAGAGGCTGAGACAAGAGGCAAGACAGAGAGGCAGAAAAAGAGAGGCAGAGTCAGAGAGCCCGAGACAGAGAGGCAGAGACAGACAGAGACAGAGAGGCAGAGACAGAGAGGCTGAGACAGAGAGGCAGAGACAGAGAGGCAGAGACAGAGAGGCAGAGACAGAGAGGCAGAGACAGAGAGGCAGAGACAGAGAGGCAGAGACAGAGAGGCAGAGACAGAGAGACAGAGACAGAGAGGCAAAGACAGAGAGGCAGAGACAGAGAGGCAGAGACAGTGAGACAGAGATAGAGAGGCAGAGACAGACAGAGACAGATAGGCAGAGACAGACAGACAGAGACAGAGAGGCAGCTTCAGAGAGGCAGAGTCAGAGAGGCAGAGACAGAGAGGCAGAGACAGAGAGGCAGAGTCAGAGAGGCAGATCCAGAGAGGAAGAGACAGAGAGGCAGGGACAGAGAGGCAGAGACAGAGAGGTAGAGACAGAAGGAGAGACAGAGAGGCTCAGACAAAGAGGCTGAGACAGAGAGGAAGAGACATAGAGGCTGAGACAGAGAGGCAGAGACAGAGAGGCAGAGACAGAAAGGCCAAGACAGAGAGGCAGAGACAGAGAGGCATAGACAGAGAGACAGAGACAGAGAGGCAGAGACAGAGAGGCAGAGACAGAGAAGAATAGTCAGAGAGGCAGAGACAGAGAGACAGAGACAGAGAGGGAGAGACAGAAAGAGACAGAGAGGCAGAGACAGAGAGGCAGAGGCAGAGACAGAGAGGCAGAGACAGACAGAGACAGAGAGGCAGAGACTAGAGAGGCTGAGACAAAGAGGCAAAGACAGAGAGGCAGAAAAAGAGAGGCAGAGTCAGAGACCGAGACAGAGAGGCAGAGACAGACAGAGACAGAGAGGCAGAGGCAGAGAGGCAGAGGCAGAGAGGCTGTGACAGAGAGGCAGAGTCAGAAAGGCAGAGACAGAGAGGCAGAGACAGAGAGGCTGAGACAGAGAGGCAGAGACTGAGAGGCAGAGTCAGAGAGGCAGAGACAGAGAGGCAGAGACAGAGACAGAGAGGCAGAGGCAGAGAGGCTGTGACAGAGAGGCAGAGACAGAGAGGCAGAGACAGAGAGGTAGAGTCAGAGAGGCTGAGACAGAGAGGCAAAGACAGAGAGGCAGACACTGAGAGGCAGAGAGAGAGAGGCAGAGTCAGACAGAGACAGAGATGCAGAGACAGAGAGGCAGAGACAGAGAGGCAGAGACAGAGAGGAAGAGACAGAGAGGCAGAGACAGAGAGGCAGAGACAGAGAGACAGAGACAGAGAGGCAAAGACAGAGAGGCAGAGACAGAGAGGCAGAGACAGTGAGACAGAGATAGAGAGGCAGAGACAGACAGAGACAGAGAGGCAGAGACAGACAGACAGAGACAGAGAGGCAGCTTCAGAGAGGCAGAGTCAGAGAGGCAGAGACAGAGAGGCAGAGACAGAGAGGCAGAGTCAGAGAGGCAGATCCAGAGAGGAAGAGACAGAGAGGCAGGGACAGAGAGGCAGAGACAGAGAGGTAGAGACAGAAGGAGAGACAGAGAGGCTCAGACAAAGAGGCTGAGACAGAGAGGAAGAGACATAGAGGCAGTGACAGAGAGGCTCAGACAAAGAGGCTGAGACAGAGAGGAAGAGACATAGAGGCAGTGACAGAGAGGCTGAAACAGGGTAACCAAGAGGCAGAGACAGAGAGGCAGAGATAGAGAAGCAGAGATAGAGAGGCAGATCCAGAGAGGAAGAGACAGAGAGGCAGGGACAGAGAGGCAGAGACAGAGAGGCCAAGACAGAGAGGCAGAGACAGAGAGGCATAGACAGAGAGACAGAGACAGAGAGGCAGAGACAGAGAGGCAGAGACAGAGAAGCATAGTCAGAGAGGCAGAGACAGAGAGGCAGAGACAGACAGAGACAGAGAGGCTGTGACAGAGCGGAAAAGACAGAGAGGCAGAGACTGAGAGGCAGAGACAGAGAGGCAGAGACAGAGAGACAGAGACAGAGAGGGAGAGACAGAAAGAGACAGAGAGGCAGAGACAGAGAGGTAGAGGCAGAGACAGAGAGGCAGAGACAGACAGAGACAGAGAGGCAGAGACGGAGAGGCTGAGACAAAGAGGCAAAGACAGAGAGGCAGAAAAAGAGAGGCAGAGTCAGAGAAGCCGAGACAGAGAGGCAGAGACAGACAGAGACAGAGAGACAGAGAGGCAGAGGCAGAGAGGCTGTGACAGAGAGGCAGAGTCAGAGAGGCAGAGACAGAGAGGCAGAGACAGAGAGGATGAGACACTGAGGCAGAGACTGAGAAGCAGAGTCAGAGAGGCAGAGACAGAGAGGCAGAGACAGAGAGAGACAGAGAGGCAGAGGCAGAGAGGCTGTGACAGAGAGGCAGAGTCAGAGAGGCAGAGACAGAGAGGCAAAGACAGAGAGGCAGACACAGAGAGGCAGATAGAGAGAGGCAGAGTTAGACAGAGACAGAGGCAGAGACAGAAAGGCAGAGACGGAGAAGCAGAGTCAGAGAGGCAGAGACAGAGAGGCAGAGACAGAGAGGCAGAGAGAGAGAGGCAGAGACAGAGAGGCAGAGACAAAGAGGCAGAGACAGAGAGGTAGAGACAGAGAGGCAGAGACAGAGAGGCAGAGACAGAGAGGCAAAGACAGAGAGGTAGAGACAGAGAGGTAGAGACAGAGAGGTAGAGACAGAGAGGTAGAGACAGAGAGGTAGAGACAGACAGAGACAGAGAGGCAGAGACAGAGAGGCTGAGACAAAGAGGCAAAGACAGAGAGGCAGAAAAAGAGAGGCAGAGTCAGAGAAGCCGAGACAGAGAGGCAGAGACAGACAGAGACAGAGAGGCAGAGGCAGAGAGGCTGTAACAGAGAGGCAGAGTCAGAGAGGCAGAGACAGAGAGGCAGAGACAGAGAGGTAGAGTCAGAGAAGCAGAGACAGAGAGGCAGAGACAGAGAGGCAGAGACAGAGAGGCAGAGACAGAGAGGCAGAGACAGACAGAGACAGAGAGGCAGAGACGGAGAGGCAGAGACAAAGAGCCAGAGACAGAGAGGCAGAGACAGAGAGCCAGGGACAGAGAGACAGAGACAGAGAGGCATAGACAGAGAGACAGAGACCGAGAGGCAGAGACAGAGAGGCAGAGACAGAGAAGCATAGTCAGAGAGGCAGAGACAGAGAGGTAGAGACAGACAGAGACAGAGAGGCTGTGACAGAGAGGCAAAGACAGAGAGGCAGAGACTGAGAGGCAGAGACAGAGAGGCAGAGACAGAGAGGCAGAGACAGAGAGGGAGAGACAGAAAGAGACAGAGAGGCAGAGACAGAGAGGCAGAGGCAGAGACAGAGAGGCAGAGACAGAAAGAGACAGAGAGGCAGAGATAGAGAGGCTGAGACAAAGAGGCAAAGACAGAGAGGCAGAAAAAGAGAGGCAGAGTCATAGAGACCGAGACAGAGAGGCAGAGACAGACAGAGACAGAGAGGCAGAGGCAGAGAGGCAGAGGCAGAGAGGCTGTGACAGAGAGGCAGAGTCAGAGAGGCAGAGACAGAGAGGCAGAGAAATAGAGGCTGAGACAGAGAGGCAGAGACTGAGAGGCAGAGAGAGAGAGGCAGAGTCAGACAGAGACAGAGAGGCAGAGACAGAGAGGCAGAGACGGAGAGGCAGAGTCAGAGAGGCTAGAGACAGAGAGGCAGAGTCAGAGAGGCTGAGGCAGAGAGGCAAAGACAGAGAGGCAGAGGCAGAGACGCAGAGACAGAGAGGCAGAGTCAGACAGAGACAGAGAGGCAGAGACAGAGAGGCAGAGACTGAGAGGCAGAGTCAGAGAGGCAGAGACAGAGAGGCAGAGACAAAGAGGCAGAGACAGAGAGGTAGAGACAGAGAGGCAGAGACAGAGAGGCAGAGACAGAGAGGCAGAGACAGAGAGGCAGAGACAAAGAGGCAGAGACAGAGAGGTAGAGACAGAGAGGAAGAGACAGAGAGGCAGAGACAGAGAGGCAAAGACAGAGAGGTAGAGACAGAGAGACAGAGACAGAGAGGCAGAGAGGCAGAAACAGAGAAGCATTGTCAGAGAGGCAGAGACAGAGAGGCAGAGACAGACAGAGACAGAGAGGTTGAGATATAGAGGCAAAGACGGAGAGGCAGAGACAGAGAGGCAGAGACAGAGAGGCAGAGACAAAGAGGCAGAGACAAAGAGGCAGAGACAGACAAAGACAGAGAAGCAGGGACAGAGAAGCAGAGACAGAGAGGCAGAGACAGAGAGGCAGAGACAGAGAGGCTGAGACAGAGAGGCAGAGACAGAGAGGCAGACTCAGAGAGGCCGAGACAGAGATGCAGAGACAGAGAGTCAGAAACAAAGGGGCAGAGACAGAGAGGCAGAGACAGAGAGGTAGAGACAGAGAGGCAGAGACAGAGAGGCAGAGACAGAGAGGCAGAGACAGAGAGGTAGAGACAGAGAGGTAGAGAAAGAGAGGCAGAGACAGAGAGGCAGAGACAGAGAGGCAGAGACAGACAGAGACAGAGAGGCAGAGGCAGAGAGGCTGTGACAGAGAGGCAGAGTCAGAGAGGCAGACACAGAGAGGCAGAGTCAGAGAGGCTGAGACAGAGAGGCAAAGACAAAGAGGCAGAGACAGAGAGGCAGAGACAGAGAGGGAGAGTCAGACAGAGACACAGAGGCAGAGACAGAGAGGCAGAGACGGAGAGGCAGAGTCAGAGAGGCAGAGACAGAGAGGCAGAGACAGAGAGGCAGAGACAGAGAGGCAGAGACAGAGAGGCAGAGACAGAGAGGCAGAGACAGACAGGCAGAGACAGAGAGGTAGAGAAAGAGAGGCAGAGATAGAGAGGCAGAGACAGAGAGGCAGAGACAGAGAGGTAGAGACAGAGAGGCAGAGAAAGAGAGGCAAAGACAGAGAGGCAGAGACAGTGGCAGAGACAGAGAGGTTGAGACAGAGAGGTAGAGACAGAGAGGTAGAGACAGAGAGGCAGAGGCAGTGAGGCAAAGACAGAGAGGCAGAGAAAGAGAGGTAGAGACAGAGGAGCAGAGACAGAGAGGCAGAGACAGAGAGGCAGAGACAAAGAGGCAGAGACAAAGAGGCAGAGACAGAGAGGCAGAGACAGAGAGGCAGAGACAGAGAGGCAGAGACAGAGAAGCTGAGACAGAGAGGCAGAGACAGAGAGGCCTGGACAGAGAGGCTGAGACAGAGAGGTAGAGTCAGAGAGGCAGGGTCAGAGAGGCAGAGACAGAGAGGCAAAGACAGAGAGGCAGAGACAGAGAGGCAGAGACAGAGAGGTAGAGACAGACAGGCTGAGACAGAGAGGCAGAGTCAGAGAGGTAGATTCAGAGAGGCAGAGACAGAGAGGACAGAGACAGAGAGGCAGAGACAGAAGGCAGAGACAGAGAGGCAGAGACAGAGAGGCAGAGACAGAGAGGCAGAGACAGAGAGCAGAGACAGAGAGGCAGAGACAGAGAGGCTAGAGACAGAGAGGAAGAGACAGAGAGGCAGAGACAGAGAGCATGAGACAGAGAGGCAGAGTCAGAGAGGCAGAGACAGAGAGACAGAGACAGAGAGGCAGAGACAGAGAGAGCAGAGAAGAGAGGCAGAGACAGAGAGGAGAGACAGAGAGGCAGAGACCGAGAGCAGAGACAGAGAGGCAGATGACAGAGAGGCAGAGACAGAGAGCAGAGACAGAGAGGCAGAGAAGAGAGGCAGAGACAGAGAGGCAGAGACAGAGAGGCCAAGACAGAGAGGTCAGAGACAGAGAGGCAGAGACAGAGAGGCAGAGACAGAGAGGCCAAGACAGAGAGGCTGAGACAGAGAGGTAGAGTCAGAGAGGCAGAGTCAGAGAGGCAGAGACAGAGAGGCAGAGACAGAGAGGCAGAGACAGAGAGGCAGAGACAGAGAGGTAGAGACAGAGAGGCTGAGACAGAGAGGCAGTCAGAGAGGCAGAGTCAGAGAGGCAGAGACAGACAGAGACAGAGAGGCTGAGACAGAGAGGCAAAGACAGAGAGGCAGAGACAGAGAGGCAGAGACAGAGAGGCAGAGACAGAGAGGCAGAGACAGAGAGGCTGAGACAGAGAGGCAAAGACAGAGAGGCAGAGACAGAGAGGCAGAGACAGACAGAGACAGAGAGGCAGAGTCAGAGAGGCAGAGACAGAGAGGCAGAGACAGAGAGGCAGAGACAGAGAGGCAGAGACAGAGAGGCAGAGACAGAGAGGCAGAGACAGAGAGGCAGAGACAGAGAGGCTAGAGACAGAGAGGTAGAGACAGAGAGGCAGAGACAGAGAGTCTGAGATAGAAAGGAAGAGACAGAGAGGCAAAGAGAGAGAGGCTGAGACAGGGAAACAGAGAGGCAGATACAGAGAGGCAGAGGGAGAGAGGCTGAGACAGATTGACAGAGAGGCAGAGACAGAGCGGTAGAGACAGAGAAGCAGAGTAAGAGAGGCAGAGACAGAGAGGATGAGACAAAGAGGCAGAGACCGAGAGGCAGAGACAGAGAGGCTGATACTGAGAGGCAGAGACAGAGAGGCAGAGACAGAGAGGCAGAGACAGAGAGGCAGAGACAGAGAG
The DNA here is from genome assembly GCF_040958095.1 of Procambarus clarkii. Lineage (NCBI taxonomy): Eukaryota > Metazoa > Arthropoda > Malacostraca > Decapoda > Cambaridae > Procambarus > Procambarus clarkii. The sequence continues at coordinate 45,350,540 of NC_091158.1, read as the reverse complement.
GCAGAGACTGAGAGGTAGAGACAGAGAGGCTGAGACAGAGAGGCAGTCAGAGAGGCAGAGTCAGAGAGGCAGAGTCAGAGACGCAGAGACAGACAGAGACAGAGAGGCTGAGACAGAGAGGCAAAGACAGAGAGGCAGAGACAGAGAGGCAGAGACAGAGAGGCAGAGACAGACGAAGACCGAGAGGCTGAGACAGAGAGGCAAAGACAGAGAGGCAGAGACAGAGAGGCAGAGACAGACAGAGACAGAGAGGCAGAGTCGGAGAGGCAGAGACAGAGAGGCAGAGACAGAGAAGCAGAGACAGAGAGACAGAGACAGAGAGGCTGAGATAGAGAGGAAGAGACAGAGAGGCAAAGAGAGAGAGGCTGAGACAGGGAAACAGAGAGGCAGATACAGAGAGGCAGAGGGAGAGAGGCTGAGACAGAGAGACAGAGAGGCAGAGACCAAGCGGTAGAGACAGAGAAGCAGAGGCATAGACAGAGAGGCTGAGACAAAGAGGCAGAGACAGAGAGGCAGAGACAGAGAGGCTGATACAGAGAGGCAGAGACAGAGAGGCAGAGACAGAGAGGCAGAGACAGAGAGGCAGAGACAGAGAGGCCAAGACAGAGAGGCTGAGACAGAGAGGTAGAGTCAGAGAGGCAGGGTCAGAGAGGCAGAGACAGAGAGGCAAAGACAGAGAGGCAGAGACAGAGGCAGAGAGAGAGAGGTAGAGACAGAGAGGTAGTGACAGAGAGGCTGAGACAGAGAGGCAGAGTCAGAGAGGCAGAGTCAGAGAGGCAGAGACAGAGGCAGAGACAGAGACAGAGAGGCAGAGTCGGAGAGGCAGAGTCAGAGAGGCAGAGACAGAGAAGCAGAGACAGAGAGGCAGAGACAGAGAGGCAGAGACAGAGAGGCAGAGACAGAGAGGCAGAGAAAGAGAGGAAGAGACAGGGAGGCAGAGACAGAGAGGCAGAGTCAGAGAGGCAGAAGCAGACTGAGGCAGAGACAGACAGAGGCAGAAGCAGACTGAGGCAGAGACAGACAGAGGCAGAAAGGCTAAGACAGAGAGGCAAAGACAGAGAGGCAGAGACAGAGAGGCAGAGACAGAGAGGCAGAGACAGACAGAGACAGAGAGGCAGAGACAGACAGGCAGAGACAGAGAGGCAGAGACAGAAAGGTAGAGACAGACAGAGACAGAGAGGCAGAGAGAGAAAGGCTGAGACAGAGAGGCAAAGACAGAGAGGCAGAGTCAGAGAGGCAGAGATAGAGAGGCAGAGACAGAGAGGCAGAGAAAGAGGCAGAGACAGACAAAGACAGAGAGGCAGAAACAGAGAGGCAGAGACAGAGAGGCAGAGACAGAGAGGCAGAGACAGAGAGGCAGAGACAGAGAGGCAGAGACAGAGAGACAGAGACAGAGAGGCAAAGACAGAGAGGCAGAGACAGAGAGGCAGAGACAGAGAGACAGAGACAGAGAGGCAGAGACAGACAGAGACAGAGAGGCAGAGACAGACAGACAGAGACAGAGGCAGCTTCAGAGAGGCAGAGTCAGAGAGGCAGAGACAGAGAGGCAGGGACAGAGAGGCAGAGTCAGAGAGGCAGATCCAGAGTGGAAGAGACAGAGAGGCAGGGACAGAGAGGCAGAGACTGAGAGGTAGAGACAGAAGGAGAGACTGAGAGGCTGAGACAAAGAGTCTGAGACAGAGAGGAAGAGACATAGAGGCAGAGACAGAGAGGCTGAAACAGGGTAACCGAGAGGTAGAGGCAGAGAGGCAGAGATAGAGAAGCAGAGATAGAGAGGCAGAGACAGAGAGGCTGAGACAAAAGGGCAGAGACAGAGAGGCAGAGACAGAGAGGCTGAGACAGAGAGGCCAAGACAGAGAGGCCAAGAAAGAGAGGCCAAAACAGAGAGGCTGAGACAGAGAGGCCAAGACAGAGAGGCCAAGACAGAGAGGCTGAGACAGAGAGGTAGAGTCAGAGAGGCAGAGTCAGAGAGGCAGAGACAAAGAGGCAAAGACAGAGAGGCAGAGCCAGAGAGGCAGAGACAGAGAGGTAGAGACAGAGAGGCTGAGACAGAGAGGCAGAGTCAGAGAGGCAGAGTCA
>NC_091158.1:44952302-45039802 GCF_040958095.1 Procambarus clarkii | reverse complement strand
GCATTCCATTTGTCAACCACTCTGACACTAAAAAAGTTCCTTCTAATATCTCTGTGGCTCATTTGGGCGCTCAGTTTCCACCTGTGTCCCCTTGTGCGTGTGCCCCTTGTGTTAAATAGCCTGTCTTTATCTACCCTATCAATTCCCTTCAGAATCTTGAATGTGGTGATCGTGTCTCCCCTAACTCTTCTGTCTTCCAGCAAAGTGAGGTTTAATTCCCGTAGTCTCTCCTCGTAGGTCATACCTCTCAGCTTGGGTACTAGTCTGGTGGAAAATCTTTGAACCTTTTCCAGTTTAGCCTTATCCTTGACTAGATATGGACTCCTTGCTGGGGCTGCATACTCCAGGATTGGCCTGACATATGTGGTATACAAAGTTCTGAATGATTCTTTACACAAATTTCTGAATGCCGTTCGTATGTTGGCCAGCCTGGCATATGCCGCTGATGTTATCCTCTTGATATGTGCTGCAGGAGACAGGTCTGGCGTGATATAAACTCCCAAGTCTTTTTCTTTCTCTGACTCCTGAAGAGTTTCCTCTCCCAGATAATACCTTGTATTTGGCCCCCTGCTCCCTGCACCTATCTTCATTATATTACATTTGGTTGGGTTAAACTCTAACAACAACTTGTTCGACCATTCCTGCAGTTTGTCTAGGTCTTTTTGAAGCCTCAAACAGTCCTCTTCTGTCTTAATCCTTCTCATAATTTTGGCATCGTCTGCAAACATTGAGAGAAATGAATCTATACCCTCCAGGAGATCATTTACATATATCAGAAACAAGATAGGACCGAGTATTGAGCCCTGTGGGACACCACTGGTGACTTCACGCCAATTGGAGGTCTCACCCCTCACCGTAACTCTCTGTTTCCTATTGCTTAGGTACTCCCTTATCCACTGGAGCACCTTACCAGCTACACTTGCCTGTCTCTCCAGCTTATGTACCAGCCTCTTATACGGTACTGTGTCAAAGGCTTTCCGACAATCCAAGAAAATGCAGTCCGCCCAGCCCTCTCTTTCTTGCTTAATCTTTGTCACCTGATCGTAGAATTCTATTAAGCCAGTCAGGCAAGATTTACCCTCCCATGGACCCATGGTGTCGATATGTCATGAAGTCCCTTCTCTCCAGATGTGCTACCAGGATTTTCTCACGATCTTCTCCATCACCTTGCATGGTATACAAGTTAAGGACACTGGCCTGTAGTTCAGTGCCTCTTGCCTGTCGCCCTTTTTGTATATTGGGACCACATTCGCCGTCTTCCATATTTCTGGTAGGTCTCCCGTCTCCAGTGACCTACTATACACTATGGAGAGTGGCAAGCAAAGTGCTTCTGCACACTCTTTCAGTACCCATGGCGAGATCCCGTCTGGCCCAACAGCCTTTCTAACATCCAGGTCCAGCAGGTGTCTCCTGACCTCCTCTCTCGTAATTTTAAACTCTTCCAAGGCCGCCTGGTTTACTTCCCTTTCTCCTAGCACAGTGACCTCTCCTTATTCTGTTGTGAAGACCTCTTGGAACCTCTTGTTGAGTTCATCACACACCTCTTTGTCATTCTCTGTATACCTGTCCTCGCCTGTTCTAAGTTTCACTACCTGTTCTTTCACTGTTGTTTTCCTTCTGATGTGACTGTGGAGTAGCTTTGGTTCGGTCTTGGCTTTGTTTGCTATATCATTTTCATAACTTTTCTCTGCTTCTCTTCTCACCCTGACATACTCATTCCTGGTTCTCTGGTATCTCTCTCTGCTTTCTGGTGTTCTGTTATTCCGGAAGTTCCTCCACGCCCTTTTGTTCAGTTTCTTTGCTTCCATACATGCCCAATTATACCATGGATTCTTCTTTTGCTTCTCGGATTTTTCCTTTTGGGCCGGGATGTATCTGCTTACTGCCTCTTGACACTTTTGTGTGACATAGTCCATCATATCTTGTACAGACTTGGCTCTGAGGTCTGTGTCCCAAGGTATTTCTCTTAAGAAGCTTTTCATCTCCTCATAATTTCCCTTTCGGTATGCCAGCATTTTGTTTCCTAGTTCTTTTTTTTTTGGGGGGGGGGGGGGGATAATTCCTAGCTCTACCAGGTACTCAAAGTTCGATACACTGTGATCACTCATTCCCGAGGGTGCTTCCATCTTGACTACCCATATATCCCACTCGTTTAGGGTAAATATCAGATCAAGCATTGCTGGTTCATCCTCTCCTCTCATTCTTGTTGGATCCCTGATGTGCTGGCTTAGAAAGTTTCTTGTTGCCACTTCCAGCAGCTTAGCTCTCCATGTTTCTGGTCCTCCATGCGGGTCTCTGTTCTCCTAATCTATCTTCCTATGGTTGAAGTCTCCCATAATTAGTCGTCCAGATCCATTCCTGCTAGCAACAAAAGCTGTTCTCTCCATTATGTTAATGGTGGTCATATTGTTTCTATCATATTCCTGTCTGGGTCTTCTGTCATTTGGTGGCAGATTATATATGACTAAGACTATAATTTTTTGCCCTCCAGTTGTTGTTGTTCCTATTATGTAGTCATTAAAACCTTCACATCCCTGAACAACCAACTTCTCAAAATTCCAGCCTTTTCTTACCAGCAGAGCTACACCACCCCCACCTCTTCCTTCTCTCTCTTTCCTTATAACATAATAGTCCTGTGGGAACACTGCATTTGTTATTGTTTTTGTCAGCTTTTTTTCTGTGAGAGCTATTATGTCTGGGTTTTCCTCTAGTACCCATTCTCCAAGTTCATTTGCTTTATTTGTAATACCGTCTATGTTAGTGTACATTGCCTTGAGGCTCACTTTCTTCTGTCCCTTCTCAAATCTCCTCCTTGGTGAATGTTCTGCTGGTGGAGGAAGCTGTGCCATGGGTGTGAGGATTTGTGAGGTGGATACCAGGGTTGCAGAGGATACTGGGATGAGGGGCCTAATGTGAATGAATACACTCGCTCTTCTTGTCCCCTGAAATAAGTAAAATATGGTGTTGACTTTGGCCCTTTTGCTTTTAAGGATGAATTGGGTAAAGTTGTGCCATTGCTTAACTTTGTGGATAGGACACCTATATCCTGTCATACTTTGTAGTACTGCATTGAGGTAGAAGTCTCTTCCTCTGTCTTGGCCTTGGAGAACTTTGATTTTGTCTCCACACAGTGCGGTCTGGTGTTGGCCCTTATTGCACCTATTGTAGGTGCTTAGTTGGACTGCACAGGAACAGGAGTCATATGACCGTAGGTACCTTGTGCGTTTGTGCAACTCCTTGAGTCGCTTTACCCTTTTAGTACGATCAGGGTAATTTGCGCGTGATATATTAAATGTCCTTCTTGGCAGAGCACACACGTTCCCCAGCCTACAGCACCTTTGGGATTCACAACCGTTTATTTTGGTGGATCCAAATAAAAAAATAAAAGGCATTGAGGAACTCGCTGCATATGTACCCACACGGCCTTTCTTCCATCTTGGATTGGAGATGGTAGATTTAGATTTATTAGGATTATTTGTCTTACTCGTTGGTCTCCCTGATTTCTCAGTGTTTGACTTTTCAGTATCAGATTCAATTTTGTTGTGAGCTTTCATTCTATTGAATGTCATTCTCAATCCCAGGAAGATTTCATCTATGGATAGGGCGTTTGTCTTAAAATGAGAAGAGATTTCAGCTAAAAAATCTCAAGGGAGCTTCCTCTGGATGCTCAACTTTAGTGACCATTCGGAAGCTTGTACATCTACTTTGGTGTTAAGGGCTCTCACAAGCGACTCCAACTCTAACCTGAAGTCTTGAAGGAAGTCTGTTCAGTTGATAGGTGAGGTTAAATCGACCAATTGATTAGCTATACTATTTGTTTGGTGTAGTAATTGACTTTCAACAACTGTATAGTTATATCATAAGTGTCCTCATCAAGGGACAGATTAGCTCTGACCTTCTTGGCCTCCCCTTTGATAAGGCTTTGAAGGTATGTGAACTTTGTCACCTTTGGTATGGTTGCCTTGGAATAAACATGAGTGTTAAAAGACATCCAAAAGGTGTCCCAGTTTTCTTCGTCTAGTCTAGCAAAAGTTGGTTACTGTGCTGAACTGGATTGAAACACTATTATTCTAGGTGTTGCCTTATGAACAGCTAATAGGTGTAGTAAAGGACTTAACTTGGCTTGAGTATCATTCTCATACATTGCCAGTTCAGACATGATTTGTTACATTTCGTCAGGGTTGTGTTTACTGCTGTTTGTGTTGGCAAGGAGTTTACTTCGGTAAAATTCAATCAATCTTTTCATATCATCGAATTTGTTATCAGCCACCAATGGAGAGATTTCCATATGGGTAAAATCAAATGGAGACTCTAGTGACAAATTCTCAAATATATTGAGTAGTCTTGTCAGGTGACGTTTAAGTGCTGCTAAGGCACGTTTTGTTTACTCTGGATCAGCCATGGTGGCTGATTGATTCCATAGCTTCTAAATGAAGATATCTGGGGTACTGATTCATTGAGGTAAACAATTTTGAGTAGTAATAGCCTAGGATTAATATCCAGTCACTACGCTATATCCTACCTCTCGTTGGCGTTGGCACATTAAGAGTAAATTGTACGTATATAATCACACAAATAATTTGAGTGGTGACCAGTGTCACTGTAGGAATACCTTTGGCTAGCCTATCATTATCACTATTCGAAGGATTAGAGACACCAATGAAGACTCAAAAATGAAAATGTTATAAATAAATTTTAAATGAATATAGTAATTATTAATATAATATGAGTAATCTAATTATATGTACAGCACAACTCGTGTTGGTATTGATCCGACCCTTTCACGGGTCTGCACAATGTTTAAATGATTATTAGGTTGTTCAATATTTAGCTCAACACTGGACAAGTTGGGCATCCTACCCTATATAAGGGTTGGCAACATAAAATTTATATATTAGTGTTCAGTAAAGACGAATGTGCAATATTTTATCTGGGTTTTATTTATATGTTAAATGTTTCTCTCTAAAATTAAGAGAAATTTATATACATTTAAGTCTAGTAGTCTCACATCAACCACCTTTGGTATTTAATTGTGTTAATAATTTTGTCAAGTGATGAATTTGTACGTTGTGTGTTTGTCTATTTTATCTTCATTAACATTCCATAACATACCATTTATTCACATTAATTTTCATTTGCCAAGTTGTGTTACATACACTAACAGTTTCCAAGTCTTCTTGAAGGGCATAACAATCGTCTATGTTTTTAATCTTTCCTAGTATCTTAGCAAACTTATTCTTATTATTCAATATATCTTCTAATAGGTTGGTTATGCATACAGTGAAGATTACTAGTGCAAGAAATAAGCCCTGTGGTACTCCCCTTCTGACTTTTCTTCAGTTTGATAAATTGCTTCTGATTACTGCCCTTCACATTCTGTTGGTTAGAAAATTTGTCATCCATGTTGGAACCCTCTTTGTCACTCCTCCAGTATCTTCCAGTTTCCAGAACTACATCTTAAATGAGACTCTGTCAAAAGACTGTTTTAGGTGTAGATATATGCAGTCAACCCAACCATCTATTTCAGTAAAATCTCTGTGGCTCTATCGTAGAAACCAAGTTATTTTTTTACACAGGAAGTTCCACAGCGAGAACTATACTATCTGTTCATTATCATATTATTTTTCTCCAAGTGTTCTACCTATTTTATTTTAATTATTTTAAGTACTACACTTGCCAATAATACAGGTCAATAATGAAGGGGTCTTCAATGCTGACACTTTGTGAAATGGAACTATGTTAGCTTTTTTTCCATATATCTACCAGTGCTTCAGTACACAGAAATGTCTGAAAAATTCATTGTAATGGTGTTTCAGGAAGCCCTTAAAATTAAATGCATATTTCACGTTTATATAATCATTATTTAATATTTTGTTGTTAATTCCCCAAAATTTATATTTCATTGACTTCAGAGATGGTATAACTCAACTATATTACACCATAACACACTATACAATACTACTTATTAAATTAGGAGTACACCAAATAATTAAGCGGAATTGTTATATTCCTAAAAATCATTATCTAGTAAAAAATTTGTTTTATAGTAGCTTAGAAATATAGTGAAGAAATGGAAATATTTTCAATGAAAACTAGATTGAACTAGGTTACTACCCAGGAAGGCTAAGAGGATGTAAATATCACAGGATTCAAAGTAAATACCAAATTCACCAGTACATGGACAATTTAAAAGTGTAGTTTGATTGTTTCGACAAACAAATGCATATAGCAATAAATTACTGTTACATCAAATACATAATAAGAAGACAACAGAAAAATAATATATTTGAAAAGTCCAGCAGCATATGTCAGAAAACCCGACACCATTTACTAACATTAAATACAATAGACAGATAATATTGATGCTGTTGTATACACAAGTTAACCCATACAAAATGTAGCACAGTGGAAGTTTCCATCAATAGAAAACAAAATATCATTGCCACATAGCGCTATAAATTCACCAGCTATGCTGTTGGGAATTATTCTTAATACTGCAGTCTTTGGACTAATACCATCATAAAAACATCTCATTTGAATTAACTTAATTATTAGAATCAAAATGGGATAAATGTTACCTTTCTAGCAATTACTGACATCTGGACAAGGTGAGCCAGGCGTCAGTGGTGGGAGGGAGGTCAACCATTGTTGTTAGACCTAGTCGCTTGGAGCCAGTTCAGCTCCTATAATTCTCCCTTGGACAAAGTGTTATGGACATCAAATTAGTGCTTCTTCCATCATCAACACACAGTTAACATCTAAACAATGGAAGTGTTTTTCCGAAATCTTATCTAAGTCATTTCTGGCCAGTAATGTCAGATAGATAGAATTAATTCCAGTTAGGACATATGGCAATGACTCAATCCAGGTAATTAATCCTTGGTCTAATAATCCTTAATCTAATAATATAACAAATGTTTCATCTGATATAGCTGTTATATATTTGAATTCCGGCTTTACAGCTAGTGCCCTTTGACAAGGATAATAAAAGAGGAAAAGAGGCTTGTACAGGAGTGAGTAACACTACGGCACTGAGAGCTGGTCACTTGCTCTGGGTGTGTAAAAATAACCTGCCAGCTTGGAATATCCTAAAAAACCTTCTAGATAACATGACGCATGATCGGAAAACATCATTCATTGGAAGCCTACCAGCCATCCAGAAGGAGTGGGAAAGGAACAACAATTCTAATATACAAGGGGCGGAGGCTTTAGTCAGGGATGAAACTGAGGCTGAAACTCAGGAAGTTGTAAACTCTGACTCAGTAGGCCAGTATGTAGATGACAGTAAACTAGAAAGTGTACCAGACAGCACTGACAGCTCGATAGGTACAGACACTACGACGGTTCTCGATAGAGCAATTCAGAACAGAAGGACAGACTTATGCAAATTTTATGCAAAGGGCATATGCAGACATAGATATGCTGGTAATAAGAAAGGATTAGAATGCAGTTACCAACATCCCAAATTTTTTTTAAATATGCTTAGGAAAGGTGAGTGTCGATTTGGATCAATATATAGATTTTTCCATCCTGACATGTGCCCAACCTCACTGGAGGACAGAAAATGCTATGACCTCAGCTGCCCACACTTTCACGTGAAAGGCACGGAACGCTACATAAAGAGTGGCAAGCAGGATAATGAATTTGGAGAAACTCTATAAATTTTTTATACCACACCGGCAGAGAATTCAAAAGGAGCAGCATGGAGAGTGTATGGAACTGGATGCCAGATCCACTTGCATTCCAGAATTACAGATACAATTACCCACCGAAAGGGAACTACAACTACGACAGAAAACTGCCCTACAACAATCAGTACTGGTCAGAACAAACTCATTATGTCCACGAATAATGGACTTGCCGAAAAAGTCTCCCATTCAAACTATCACTAATAGAGTAACCTCATTCATCTTTGCCAACATACAAGGACTGAAAACAAGAACAAACAACAAAGTACAGTTCATAAATGGCCTCCTCACGGAGTCAAATGCAGTATTTGGAGCTTTCACAGAAACCCATGCAGGGGAATTGTTGGACAGTGAGATCTGGATTCCAGGATATAACCTATACAGGTGTGATAGGAAAATTAGGTCACATGGAGGAGTGGGTCTGTATATTAGGGAAGACCTTGTATGCTCGGAGCTCCTAAACGTTACAAATGAGGTGGTAGAGGTACTGGGATTAAAAATAGAGAAAATAAATTTAGTGATTATTCTAATATATAAACCGCCAGATGCAACGGCTGAGGAATTCACAGAACAGATAAGCAAAATAGAGAATAGCCTTGATAATTTGGAGAACCCGATACCTGATATTATCTTCCTAGGTGACTTCAACTTGCCTAGTCTCAGGTGGAAAATAGCAAACAATAATATTATACCAGGAAATCTATCAGGACGTAACCAACCACAGATTAGAGAACTACTTAGATTCTGTGACAAATTTTCACTCAATCAGCAGATATCGGAGCCAACGAGAAATGAAAAAATTCTAGATCTGGTCTTTACGAACAATGAAGACATTATCAGAGACATTACGATATCAGATACCACATACTCAGATCACAAACTCATTGAAGTGCAAACGACCATCAATACTCAGAATAGACCTAAAACGTTGATAAAGCGAGAGGGGCTATTCAGTAAATTCAATTTTAATAATAAAAGGATAGACTGGGAGATAATAAACAGGGAACTTACAAACATTCCATGGGGAACTGTTCTAAATAATACAAGTCCTACAGAAGGAATAGAAAAACTGACTTCAGAAGCGTATCTAGTCTGTCTGAAACATGTTCCTTTGAGGAAAGCCAGAAAGAGATCTAACGTAGAAAGAGAACGCAGACGACACTATAAACGCAGGAAAAAAATAACGGAACTGCTTATGCAGACACGAATTTCCCGTCAAAGAAGGAATAATTTAAATAGGGAGATTGAAGAAATCGAGCGGAAATTGAAACAGTCATATGAAACTGAAGAAAGGCAGTTAGAACAGAAAGCAATTCAGGAAATAAAGAAAAATCCAAAATATTTCTTCTCATATGCGAAATCAAAAGCAAAAACCACTGCCAGTATTGGACCTATTCGTACAAGTGAAGGTTCATACACGGAGGATGACAAAGAAATTAGTGAAATCCTAAAAAAGCAGTATGAGGACATGTTTAGCACTCCAATAAACAACATGAAGGTGGAAGATCCAGACAATTTCTTTATGCGGGATATTCAAACCCCTGTAAATATAACTGATATAAACACGAGCGCACTAAATTTTGAAAAATAAATTTAAAACATGCCCATGCACTCGGCCCCAGGTCCAGACACATGGAATTCAATATTTATAAAGAAATGCAAAGTGCCGGTAGCACAGGCACTCAGTATAGTGTGGAGGAAGAGCATGGACACGGGGGAGATACCAGATGCACTTAAAGTAGCAGACATAGCCCCTCTACACAAGGGAGGGAGCAAAGCATTGGCCAAAAATTATAGACCAGTTGCACTAACATCGCACATCATAAAAGTATTTGAGAGAGTGATTAGGAGTCAGGTCACCAATTTCATGGAGACCAATGACCTTCACAACCCAGGCCAACATGGATTTCGAGCGGGAAGATCGTGCCTCTCACAACTACTTGAGCACTACGACAAAGTTACTGAGGCATTAGAAGAGAAACAGAATGCTGATGTGATATACACGGACTTCGCAAAGGCTTTCGATAAATGTGACCATGGCGTGATAGCACACAAAATGAAGTTAATGGGAATAACCGGTAAAGTAGGACGCTGGATACTCAGTTTTCTGTCAAACAGGACTCAGCGAGTAACTGTCAACCATATAAAATCTAGTCCAAGTGCAGTGAAAAGCTCTGTACCTCAGGGTACAGTCCTTGCACCGCTGCTTTTCCTTATTCTCATATCAGATATAGACAAAAATACAAGTCACAGCTTCGTATCATCCTTTGCAGATGACACAAAAATCAGTATGAAAATGACCTCGGCTGAGGACATTGAAAAACTTCAAGCTGATATTAATAAAGTTTTCGACTGGGCATCAGAAAATAACATGACGTTTAACAGTGATAAATTCCAGGTACTCAGGTACGGTAAAAATGAGGACCTTAAACATAGTACAGAATACAAAACACAATCAAATGTACCCATAGTTGGAAAACAGCATGTACAGGATTTGGGAATAATAATGTCTGACGACCTAACGTTTAAGGAGCATAACCAAGCAAATATTGCGACAGCCAGAAAAATGATAGGATAGATTACGAGAACTTTCAAATCCAGGGATCCCATCACAATGGTTGTACTCTTCAAGTCACTTGTGTTGTCCCATCTTGAGTACTGCTCAGTACTCACTTCCCCCTTCAGAGCAGGAGAGATTGCTGAAATAGAGGGAATACAGAGAACATATATGGCACGCATAGACGGAATAAAGCACCTAAATTATTGGAATCGTCTCAAAGCCCTCCAAATGTACTCACTAGAAAGAAGACGAGAGAGATATCAAATAATATACACCTGGAAGATACTGGAGGGCCAAGTACCAAATCTACACAGTAAAATAACAACGTACTGGAGTGAACGACATGGAAGAAAATGTAGAATAGAACCAGTGAAGAGCAGAGGTGCCATAGGCACAATCAGAGAACACTGTATAAACATCAGAGGTCCGCGGTTGTTCAACGTCCTCCCAGCAAGCATAAGAAATATTGCCGGAACAACCGTGGACATTTTCAAGAGGAAACTAGATTTATTCCTCCAAGGAGTGCCGGACCAACCGGGCTGTGGTGGGTATGTGGGCCTGCGGGCCGCTCCAAGCAACAGCCTGGTGGACCAAACTCTCACAAGTCGAGCCTGGCCTCGGGCCGGGCTTGGGGAGTAGAAGAACTCCCAGAACCCCATCAACCAGGTATCAACCAGGAAGCAGTACAGTCGCTTTGTACTCCATTACAGGAATGGAGATGCTAGATTCAATTATGAAGATTACTTGGTGCCTTCATTCATGTTTATACCTGGTGGACTAAGCCTACTCTACAATAAGATAAGATCTTAATTATTATTTCTAATATATGTAGCTTAATACTGAAGTTTGATTGGCTGCATATATATATATATATATATATATATATATATATATATATATATATATATATATATATATATATATATATATATATATATATATATATATATATGTGTGTGTATATCACGAAAATAAACACGTGATTAGGAATGTGACAATGTCAGACCACGGAGGAAAAATGAAACAGGAAATTTCCTTAAGTACTTTCGTATATTAAATACATCTTCAGAAGGTCATCTTCATCCATCTACATACAGTCTTCAGACCTTCATACATATAAGACCTTTATACTTCATAAGGTCATACATCTTCAGACCTTCTGAAGATGTATTTAATATACGAAAGTACTTAAGGAAATTTCCTGTTTCATTTTTCCTCCGTGGTCTGACATTGTCATATATATATATATATATATATATATATATTTTTGTGCTTTATTATGCATTTGATGGTTACAAGATATACATGGGTTGATACAAAAATAATAATGCAAAAAGGTGCTTAAAAGTTATGGATCTCTTGAAGAACACAACAATGGGAAACATTGATGAATGTCACAGACGGGTATATATATATATATATATATATATTATATATATATATATATATATATATATATATATATATATATATATATATATATATATATATATATATAAATATATATATATATATATATATATATATATATATATATATATATATATATATATATATATATATATATATATATATATATATATATATATATATATATATATGATTGAGGCACAACTCTCCTAAACACGAGAGTGAAGTATACAACTTTAGAACACTTTCCCACCAGGAGACTCGAACCCTAGCCAGCACAGAAGCCTTCCAGCAACTGGCATAACCGGTACGCCTTAACCCACTCCACCACCTGCTCAGACCCTTAAAGAGATGGTAATTTCGGAGTATTTATACACTCAAAAGACCACCATCTACCCAAGAGCACTAGAGCAAGTGAGGGGTCATTTTTACGTTTTTTCATCAAGTCCCTGTTAATATGGGAGAACACTGTGTCTATGCTTGAGGCACAACTCTCCTAAACACGAGAGTGAAGTATACAACTTTAGAACACTTTCCCACCAGGAGACTCGAACCCTAGCCAGCACAGAAGCCTTCCAGCAACTGGCATAACCGGTACGCCTTAACCCACTCCACCACCTGCTCAGACCCTTAAAGAGATGGTAATTTCGGAGTATTTATACACTCCAAAGACCACCATCTCCCAAGAGCACTAGAGCAAGTGAGGGGTCATTTTTACGTTTTTTCATCAAGTCCCTGTTAATATGGGAGAACACTGTGTCTATGCTTGAGGCACAACTCTCCTAAACCCGAGAGTGAAGTATACAACTTTAGAACACTTTCCCACCAGGAGACTCGAACCCTAGCCAGTACAGAAGCCTTCCAGCAACTGGCATAACCGGTACGCCTTAACCCACTCCACCACCTGCTCAGACCCTTAAAGAGATGGTAATTTCGGAGTATTTATACACTCCAAAGACCACCATCTCCCAAGAGCACTAGAGCAAGTGAGGGGTCATTTTTACGTTTTTTCATCAAGTCCCTGTTAATATGGGAGAACACTGTCTATGCTTGAGGCACAACTCTCCTAAACACGAGAGTGAAGTATACAACTTTAGAACACTTTCCCACCAGGAGACTCGAACCCTAGCCAGCACAGAAGCCTTCCAGCAACTGGCATAACCGGTACGCCTTAACCCACTCCACCACCTGCTCAGACCCTTAAAGAGATGGTAATTTCGGAGTATTTATACACTGGTATAACCGGTACGTGGGTTAAGGCGTACCGGTTATGCCAGTTGCTGGAAGGCTTCTGTGCTGGCTAGGGTTCGAGTCTCCTGGTGGGAAAGTGTTCTAAAGTTGTGTATATATATATATATATATATATATATATATATATATATATATATATATATATATATATATATATATATATATATATATATATACAAATTTAATTTAAAAACCCCATAATGTGCAAGAAATCAATTTGTGAGAATATTGCAGAAATACAGTTCGCTAAACATGCAAATTGCTATCGAAATATATATATTAACTGTGACGATAATCTCCTTCAAGAGATTGAGCCTGCTCTTCCCTCCATAATTACGTCTTCACAATTATATAAAAAGACTATGGAAGAAATGTCCAACAACACCAGCAAGGCTTGCCAGGGTGAGCAAAAACGTATGCAGCCAGCCACCTGTTCGGACCCAAATCACCAAACTACATGTTGATCGCTGCCGGCTGCGCTGATTGGTCGCCGGTCTGGCTGCACCTGCACTCGCCCCCCATACTACCTGATGTCTGGGGCCGCCCCAACATCAGTCCTCAGAATGTTCAGTGCTTTCGTAGCCAGCACTCCTCCCAGCTAGACGTTAGCGTGTACTGAGAGAGGTGGTGGCTTTAAGCCAATATTCCAGCACCTCCCACTTACCTTTGTGTTGCACTTCTTGTTATTTTGCCTTAACGTAACTTTTCATTGTGTCATTTAAGTATTCTTATTATTTTGATTGATTTTATTATAAGAATTTGTTTGTGCATTATTTTCATGTTTTGATTTATTTAACGTAATTAAAATTTCATTGTTAAAGTTTACTTGTGTTTTGTGTGTCTTCTCCTTACCTTACCACAGACGAAGTTCCAGTTTTTCTATTTTTTTTTATAACTATGTGACGAGGCCATACCCCTAGCCTTAAACAGCCGAACACCAACGCGTTACCGTCACAAGTTATATGGGGGCCTGTCCTAGGAGCTTCACTCAGGTACTGGTGCCAAGTGGTAATTGATGGTAAGCGTATTTAACTTTGTTAACGTAGCTTTACTATTTTTCATTCAATTTCATTTTTTATAAGGTGCGGTGTATTGTGCATTACGAGAGTAACATTAGTGAAGGTGAGACAACTTTGGATTACGTGGTGACTGTAGGCCGCAGTCATACTCTTAATTGGTCATCTCTCCCTCCTTGTTATTACTCGTATTTACCATCTATGTCCCTTGAATATTTCTCATTCTGACAGATCATCATATTGGTACCCTGGTACTGTGGTCTGCCCCGGGTCAAGAGTACCCAATCTTCTGCAATCTGACTGTAGGAGGACAAAGAGGGCCATAGTTCCTCTAGCTCGAACTTTAGTTGCTGAATTGGGACCTCAGCAGCAGTTCTCGTCACCAGTTGACACCTCGCACCCCTACACGTCAGTCAGAGATGATGATACATACAACGGTAGGGAATTAGCTTATTTTTTCAGAGCACAAAAGTTCGCTAATTCTGTAAGTATCATATTAAATTCAGTAGGAAAAACTTGCTTTATGTCCTATAGAGACTTGGCAAGGTATGCCTACATCCTTGGACTACCAATTTTACTTTTGAAGCATTTAACTGTTTCATTTGTTTTCGAAACTCTGTTTCATTTGTTAGTAGGATTTTCTTGCCCTTATTCTCTTACATGAGTACCGGGTACAAGATTTCCTGCGCCCTTGATTTAATTTAATCATTTGATATCTTTCACTTAACGTTAATTGTTAAAGATCACACAGGATAGGTACCAGTTGCCACGTTGTCCTGTTTCTGACATTTCATTATTGAACATTCGTGTACCTTTATTTGCTAATTTCACCATGTTTCGTCTCCAAACTTTCCGTGCAAATCCAGCAGGTGAAATAGGGACTTTAAGTCGTGCCAAGAGGACTGAACTACAAACTCTTGCACATGAGTATCAACTAGAAGTTCCCTACCAAGCCAACAAAAATGACCTACACAACCTGTTGCTGGATTACTATTTAGAGCAAGGTAAGATAGACTCTGAAACTCATGAAACTTACTATATTGCAGATAAAACTGACTTGGCTACGATGAAACTTAAACTAGAGCTGGCTAAGATTGAACGTGAGCAGCAAAGAGAAGCAGCTACCATACGAAGGGAAGAACAAGAACGCGAAGCTGCTTTGAGGAGAGAAGAACACGAACGCGAGGTCGCATTACTCCGTGAACGTGAACGAGTACAGCTTGAAACACTCCAGGAGCGGGAACGCTTACAGCTTGAAACCAAACAACGCGAGTTGGAAATACAACGCGAACATGACAAGCAACAAGCGACTCTGGCTCTAGAGTGTCGTCAACGTGAAATCGCCTTGGAAACTTCACACTTCACTCAACGCCAACAAGCTACTGCCAATCTTCCCGTCAGTTTTAATATATCACATGCAAGTAAGTTAATGCCATCCTTTGTAGAAGCAGAAGTTGATGTGTTTTTCACCACCTTTGAAACCCTTGCTAATCAACTCAGTTGGCCTGTCGACCAATGGGCCACACTTCTCAGAGTCCATCTTACAGGTAGAGCTGCAGTCACACTCAGTACTTTGGCGTCTGAGAATGACTACTACACTCTGAAACAAGCAGTGTTGGACGCCTACCTCCTCTCTACTGAAAGTTATAGAAGGAAATTCCGTGACCACCTGAAGGCAAGTACCACTACCTTCCTCGAGTTTGCTAACACGAAACGGAGGTATTTCATGAAATGGCTGGAAGCAGCACATGTCTCTACTTTTACAGAACTCGTCAACCTGATGCTTGTTGAAGAATTCTTGAGACGTGTGCCGCCTCCTGTCCGCCTCTACTTAGCAGATAAAGAAGAAACCGACTACCTGAAGTGTGCTAAGTCGGCTGACACTTACAGCCTCATCCACCGGCTGACACCTGAACCATCCTCCAGTAAGAAGTCGTGGTACAGTTACGAGAAGGTGAGCCCCGATCAAGCTGGTTCACAACTGTACTGCAAGTATTGTAGACTCTATGGACATACCATAGACAAGTGTGGTAAGTCTCAATACAAGGGAACCACTGACCAACAACGACCCAAACCAACTCCTCCTAAGTCCGGTAAGCCTGTGATGAATGTTGGTGTTGATGTTAATGATCTTTCTCTTTTCAGTAACCACCTGTATACTGGAACTGTCTCTGCCAACGGTTCAAATCCGGAGGGACGTTTCAAATTGAAGATCTTGAGGGACACAGCGGCTCTACAATCGATCATCTTGAAGTCGGCTGTGCCCAACATAGTCTACACCGGGGAAACAGTCTTCATCACTGACCTCACTGCTACCACTCCATACCCTCTCGCCAGAGTCCACCTGGATTGTCCCTACGTGAACGGGGAAGTCCAAGTCGCCGTCAGGGAAAAGCCTTTTCCCATGCCTGGAGTGCAACTTCTCCTAGGCAACGACTTGGCAGAAGACCTGCAACCGACCAACCTGATCGTCATGGACAAACCCCAGGTGTGTAACTCTGTGCCAATAAATCCTATTCTTGAGTATGTTCCAGCAGAGGTTCAAGAGAGTGATGAAGTTTCTCCTCCGGTTCTCGTGACCACCCGTGCACAAGCCGCACGTCCACAGCCAGCTGACTCTACTGCTACCGCTGTCCCTCAAGACCCTCAGAAACTACCCCCGCATCTGACCAAGTTGGAGTTCCGTAAGTTGCAGAGGGAAGATCTTACTTTAACACCATTGTTTTTCCAGGCTGAGACTCAACCCGACAGTATTCCTGGGTTCTTCCTAGAGAACGACTTGCTCTACCGCAGATATAGACCCAGTAAACTGAAGGAGGAGGACGATTGGGCCAACATCGAGCAACTTGTGATTCCCACCAGCCTGCGGCCCACTATTCTACACCTGGCCCACGGAGCATTCTCCCACTACGGCTTCAACAAGACTTACCATGGGATTCGTCAAGACTACTACTGGCCAGGTATGGTAAACAACGTCAAACAGTACGTAAAACAGTGTCATACATGTCAGATGGCAGGCAAACCGAACGTCTCTATTCCCAGAGCACCACTGATTCCCATACAGGTGCCTGCGGAACCTTTCCACAGACTCATAATAGACTGTGTTGGTCCTTTACCTCGGACCAGTTCAGGTAACGCCTACATCCTAACCATCCTGTGTCCTACCACCAGATTTCCCATAGCAGTTCCAGTGAAGAACATCACGGCTGCTACGGTTATCAAACATCTATTGAAGATCTTCACTCAATACGGATTTCCCAGGGAGATTCAAAGTGACTGTGGCACCAACTTCACCAGTGATCTCTTCAAAAGGACACTGGAGGAGTTCAACATCAAACAGGTATTGTCCAGCCCCTATCATCCTGCTTCACAGGGTTCTCTTGAACGTAGTCATCAGACCATCAAAGCACTCTTGAAAAAGTTTTGTAGTGAAACCTCGAAGGATTGGGATAAGCAGATTGACCTTATAATGTGTATTTTCAGAAGTCTCCCCAATGAGTCCCTAGGAGTATCTCCTTATGAGATGCTCTACGGCCGTAAGTGCCGTACTCCCCTTAAGGCTTTCAAAGACTCTCTCAGAGATGCCACCTTCAGTGAGCATCAGAATGTGCCCCAGTTTCTTCAAAACCTTCAGCACATTCTAGAGAGAGTCCACCGCTTTGCCCATGATAATCTATTGAAAGCCCAGGTGAGAATGAAGACTCATTACGACCAGACCAGCAAAGTAAGAAAATTCAAGCCGGGAGACTTCGTCCTTGCTTATTTCCCTATCCCAGGTTCACCTTTACAAAACAGATTTTCAGGACCCTACTGCGTCAAAGAGTGCAGGAATAATAATAATTATGTGATAGAGACTCCAGATAGGCGGCGGAAGACCCAGCTGTGCCACGTCAACCTCCTGAAGCAATATAATGGTACTCCTCCCACTGTCTTGACTAACTATTCCACATTCACAGAACCCTACATCCACAGTGAGACCTTCCCAGCTTCTCCTCCCGAAAGCACTGACAAGGAGTCAGCGCTTTCTAATTCCGAAATCCTTAATGATCTTCCCAAATACTTTCAGGATAATCATAGTGCACCTCTCGTCAAGATCTTCAGAGAACATCAAGAGTTGTTCAGAGATGATCCCCAAGAGTGTAATGTTACCCAGCACGACATCCAACTGCTCCCCGACACCCGGCCGATTCGTCAACCCTTCTACCGAATCAGCCCGAGCAAGAAGGAAGTCATGCGTGCTGAGGTGCAATACCTCTTGGACCATGGACTGGCTACACCTTGTGAGTCCCCCTGGGCCTCACCCTGTATCTTGGTGCCCAAACCCCAAGGTAAGGTGCGGTTGTGCACTGACTATCGTAAACTGAACTCTGTCACTGTCAAGGATGCTTACCCCTTGCCAAGGATAGATGACATCCTTGATGCCATTGGTAGTGCCCAGTACTTGTCCCAAGTGGACTTGCTTAAGGGGTACTATCAAGTGTGTCTAACGGAGCGCGCTAAAGAGATATCTGCCTTCATCACTCCTTTTGGACTTTTCAGATATGAACGCCTTCCTTTCGGACTATGTAATGCCCCGGCCACCTTTCAAAGAGCTGTCAACCGTGTCATCCAGGGCTTGGATAACACATACGCCTACCTGGACGATATCGTCGTAGCCTCCAACTCCTGGAGTGAACATCTGCTCCAGCTGCGACGTCTGTTCTCCAAGCTCCTGACAGCCGGCCTCACCATCAACCTGGGCAAGTCCACTTTCGCGAAAGGTAAAGTGCGTTATCTGGGTCATGTTATTGGGAGTGGCAGCATAGCTCCGTTAGACTCACACACTCAAGCCATCCTACAGTATCCACAGCCTACCACCAGGAAGCAGCTCCTGCGCTTCCTTGGTCTTGCCTCTTACTACCGTAGGTTTGTGAGGAATTTCAGTACAGTCGCCACACCTCTAATTCTATTAACCAGTCCCAAGCAACGGTATAATTGGACCATGCAGCAAACCGTTGCTTTCGAACAACTCAAATTCCTCCTCTGTTCTAACCCCATTCTCGCCTCTCCAGATATCACCAAGCCTTTCGTCCTTCATGTCGACGCCAGTGGTACCGGCGTTGGTGGTGTCCTGATGCAACAACGAGGCGAGGAGGTTCTACCTGTCAGCTACTACAGCTACAAACTGAAACCACACCAGAGGAACTACAGCACTATTGAAAAGGAGCTACTATCCATCGTCCTGAACCTCCAACACTTCGCTCCGTACCTACAAGGCGCCAGGTCTACCACCATCTTCTCAGACCACAACCCTCTCCGCTTCCTACATCAAGCCCAATTCACCAACCAGCGTCTTCTACGATGGGCTCTGTATTTACAAGACTTCAACCTGGAGATCCGCTATATCAAGGGTTCTGACAACACCATAGCCGATGCCCTCTCCAGAGTTTATGAAGTAGAAGCGACTCCATCCATTACTCCACCACATAACGACGTACTTCTTCCAGAACCGCAGGCTTCGGGGGAGAGTTGTGACGATAATCTCCTTCAAGAGATTGAGCCTGCTCTTCCCTCCATAATTACGTCTTCACAATTACATAAAAAGACTATGGAAGAAATGTCCAACAACGACAACAACACCAGCAAGGCTTGCCAGGGTGAGCAAAAACGTATGCAGCCAGCCACCTGTTCGGACCCAAATCACCAAACTACATGTTGATCGCTGCCGGCTGCGCTGATTGGTCGCCGGTCTGGCTGCACCTGCACTCGCCCCCCATACTACCTGATGTCTGGGGCCGCCCCAACATCAGTCCTCAGAATGTTCAGTGCTTTCGTAGCCAGCACTCCTCCCAGCTAGACGTTAGCGTGTACTGAGAGAGGTGGTGGCTTTAAGCCAATATTCCAGCACCTCCCACTTACCTTTGTGTTGCACTTCTTGTTATTTTGCCTTAACGTAACTTTTCATTGTGTCATTTAAGTATTCTTATTATTTTGATTGATTTTATTATAAGAATTTGTTTGTGCATTATTTTCATGTTTTGATTTATTTAACGTAATTAAAATTTCATTGTTAAAGTTTACTTGTGTTTTGTGTGTCTTCTCCTTACCTTACCACAGACGAAGTTCCAGTTTTTCTATTTTTTTTTATAACTATGTGACGAGGCCATACCCCTAGCCTTAAACAGCCGAACACCAACGCGTTACCGTCACATAACATATATAAATTCTATATAAATTCATATAAATTAAAAAAAATGTCAATCTCACAGGTCAGTTCCCACATTATATGGTCATCTTCGAACCAGATGACAGATTATTTGGTCATCTTTGTACCGGATCAACTAGAGTTAACCTGTGGATTCAATAAATACACTGGTACTAGTGCGATTTATACAATAACATTGCATCGTCAATTGAAGATCGGCGGCAGTGCCCCGCCATCTGCTCACGAGCCCTCACCCAGTCTCACAGCGGCTTCATGGGTGTATCACCCACCAATTTCGTAGAGTGTTATTCCGTGAAGTGACAGTGCTTATTTTAAAACCAGCCAAATAAGTGGTTGCGTCCTCGCGAGAATTATTATCCACGAATAATTGTAGCATTATACTAAGGAGATTACAGCTGACTATCGCAACAGATGTTGATCTTAAGGGGCAAGGGCTCCAGATTTCCAAAAAAATGCATTAAATTAAAACTAGTTCGATTTCAATCAAACTTTTTTTAACTAGTTGTATATGAAAAGGGTTTCATCTGGTCCAAGTCTCAGCATCGTAGCATAAATAGGAAGTGAGAAAAAAATAGTGAAGTAGGTGTCAAAATTATTCCAAAATGGTCAAAAACGATTATCAAACAAAAGCGTCAACTGAAATCATATCTATGACTCTCAGCTATCACAATAGCATATATTAAAACAATATTATAATTAGTTTTATTTGAAAAATAATTAAGTTATAAAAAATTTATATATATATTTTTTTTTATTTTTTTTTTTTATTGGACGAGTTGCATGAAACTTATTCACCTGACTGCACATAAGCCTATCTGTAAGGGTGCCAATTTTGGAGAAAACTGGTTGATGTCAACCTCAGCCACAGATGGCAGCACCTTAGACTTTATTACTTTTTATTTATTTTCAATATTTTCAAGTAACATAAACGTTCATATAAGTCTTTCATTTTTTATTCAATTTACATAACACCTACACGTTATATGTAAAGTTTATGTATCTAAAATCCCAAGTAAGCATGTTTTCCTAAGTTCATTTATTGATTTTATAATAGCAATAAACATGACAAATTTGCATAATTTTTTTTTTTTTTTGGGGGGGAGGAAATTTGAATATTTGTATTAGGAAACCTAAAGACGTTTTGGAAACTCCCTACCTCCGGATCCTTTATTTATTTATTTATTTATTTATTTATTTATATATATACAAGAAGGTACATTGGGTTTGTGAGAATACATTGGATAGTACAGTATTTACATTCTTGTAAAGCCACTGGTACGTGCAGCGCTTCGGGCAATTATTATAAGCTAATGTGTCAGAAAAGTGTCATAGAATGATTACATCTGAGAGGAGTGTTTGTTTATTTACACTTGAAAATGTGTAAAATTCGTTGAAAAAAAAATAAAAACTCTCCCATTCTATTTACACTGCAGTACTGAAACTTGGAATAATTGCAGCCCTTTTCATACACAGCTAGCCAAAAAATATTGGTTGACATTGAACAAATTTTATGGAACCAAGACCATGGCCCCATTATTTATCATTATTTAAAGCTGAAGATGTGTTCATGAGGCTTCAGTGGCAAATCAGTGAACAGTAGCCTAAACAGCTACAAGTAATTGGGACCAATGTCACTGAACCTGTGGGAAATTTTTACCCACCATATCTAATAATCATCTAAGAAATGTATAATTTCTATATCATTTCTATATCATATCAAAATCATATCTAAATCGTATCAAAATCATATTAGAATCATTATAGATTCATTATATAGCTTGATCCTAGATGACAATATCACTATGATCACGTACGCTACAGGGCCCTATTGTTGCCTACGTGACTTTGTGCATGATCTCTCAAGGATCCAGAAGCTTCTAGAAGGATTTGTTAATTAAAAAACTATTGGAACATTTATTCAATATCTGGTAGGGAAACAATCGATTCCTTAAAAAGAATCAGTGGTACTATCAAGTACTACTAATAATCTTTATATCCTATATCTAATTATATTATAATCACATGTTATCTCAATCATAAGTCTAGACTGTAAAAATAATCAATCAATATTCATAGAAGGCTACCGTGCTCAAGGGAGAGGGAGGAGCATCTTGGGAGTGAAGCGCCCACCAAGACAGCCCGGGGCACTTCGCGTTTGTTTACAACTCAGTGAACAAGTGATGGATCCTTAGCGAACATTACCAGCTCAAGGACACCTTATCTAATATCTTTATCACCAGTGAACACTCTCTAGAACTGGGGGAGTACCTGGACAATATCTACAAGGAAAAACTTAGAACATTTATATAAAATAAGAGTGTATAGTGGAGATCACAGTGACACTGTTTCCACCACCTTCATTCCTAATCTTTATCAACTATCATTCTTCTGCAACTGCAGGGACAATCACGTAGCAACGCTACCAGATCATCATACAGCAATGCTGTTTCAAAATAACGTGCCTAAACTCAACAAGAGAGAGTTAATCAGTCTGTAGAGGTGACCCACGTGTTACAACAATAGTACAGTAATATTGCACCTGGAACTGTCGTCGTAGGGAGAGGTAGGGCTGGTAGGGCAGGTGGAGCAAGTCTAGGCTCCTCAGGAAGGGTAGGACCGAGGGAGTCAATGCCTCTTTAGGGGTCCTATGGGCATATATCCTAATTGCCAGTGGTGCCGGCAGGCGTCGTCCGCGCTGGGTCACATGCAGTTCAAATCTGGCCCACTCGGCCTGCGCGGGTAGGCTGTGCGCCGTCGCCGTCCACCAATCAGGGCACAGCCCTGCCTATACTGTAAAATGTCTCCTTTGGCAGGCACTTTGAATGTGGTTCCCTCTACACTCCTCCCGTCCCTATAGAACAATGGGTATATTGGAGGGAAAATGTTTCACTATATATAACATGTCTTTTTGGAAAAAGTCTGGTTTCATGAATGGGTCATATTACAATTATTACCCGTATTATCTTTGCACTGCACACGAGCATTACCATTATTACCCGTATTATCTTTGCACTATACATGAACTGTTTCAACATTGCATACACTACACTATTCCCTTTCCTTTTTTCTTTTTTTTCTTTTTTTCTTCTTTTCAGCTTCACTCTTAGGAATTTACTCTGTCCTAACAATATTCCTCGCACCGAAGCGCTGCTCCTTGAGTGTGAGTCCTTTGACAGAGCAACCCTCTTCCCACATCTCACCCCCAGGATCCCAAGGGAAAGCAATTGGATCTATGCCTTCCAAGAACTGACCAAATGCTAGTTCATTCTTTATTTTCTTCTGAGCCCTCCTTTCCACATTGTGTCTTAACGGGCCCCACTTCCTGTGAGAATTTTGCTTCGCTTCCTGATCCAGACCTGTCTGTTCAGTAGTGGCATGGTCCCGAATTGCCACTTTTGTCCTGCCTTGGATTCCTGAAGGGGCCTCACTTGACGAGTTCTCACTTAGCATAACCAAACTCTGCTGGTTGCATGTGTCTGATGTGCTAATGTCCATGTCCCCCCTGTCAGTGTGAGCCGAGATGTCTTCCACACCTCTAGACAATATCTGGTCAGCATCTTGCTCCGATGCCCCTCCTTGGCCTGTTATGCACTGGGTCGGATTTAGGCCGAATGGGCCGACCCGGGAGCGTTTAAAGACGAATTTTGGTCCTTAAACGAAACACGTGGCCTGTTGCCCGAGGTGTCCCCGTGCTGGCGGACTGCTTCCTCATCCCTTTCGGATTCCTCACAGTCCCGAGCAAAATGACCCTCTTTCCCACACCTGTAGCACTGAACAGGTCGCCTAGGGGATGGGCTACGGCGATGCTGTGGTGACATAAGAGCAACTGTAAGGTGCCTCAAACTCTCACACACCTGGTCCAATCTCCCGTTGGTCTCTGAGATACCTGCTACCAAGGTGTCCAACTTCGCCTCCACGCCCATGGAAGATAAAGGATGCGAGCCCGCACTCGATGGTCGACAAGTGTTGATTCCAAAACCTGAAGAGCTGGTAGCCGGTGACGTGCCTGGGGAGCTGGGAAGGGCGAGTGTTGAGCGCCGAGAAGCGTCATTACTCCTGGGTGGCCGCTCATACTGGAAGTACCTTCCCACTGCATTCACTCGCACTGCTGGACCTTGGGGCACTCGGTGATGGGAGTCATATCCTTTGGAACGTGAGGAACCGTGGATCGCTATCGCATTGTGCTGGAAGGTTTGGGCCCGATCATTAGCCTCCTCCATGGAGGAGTTCCTCGCATTGGAAATGTATCCTGCCAGACTCTTATCCTGTAATCCCTGGCCAAATCTCATTACTGCGATTTGTTCCACTTCCCATCGTGGCACATGTTTGTAGGCCCGATGAGCCAAGTGATGGGCCCTATCTGCGCAATCAGCGATATCCTCTTTTGGTTCCTGCTGAGCCTGGTTAAACTTCATCATGGCTACATCCAGAACTTCCCTATCGCCAAATCGCTTGATCATCTTATGCATCATGCGATTATAATCGATCGACGGTTCTCTGTCCAGTAAGTGATTGTAAAAATCACTCGCCTTACCCTTGAGGCACCACCCTAACTGTGTCAATAACGTAGGTCCGCTCCAGTCCTTTTCGGAGATATAAGACGTGAAACGGCGGTAGAAGGTGGCCCAATCTGACTTCCCGTCATAGTCCAACGCCCGAGGTGGTGTACAGAAGGTCTCTTTCTGTTGGCGATAACCTGTCCGCCTGCTACGGGATAGAGAGGCATCTGAATCGGAAGTCCGAGAGCTGTGTGACGAGTGTCGAGCTGGCCGTCTCCTTAATCGAGCAGATCGATGGTGGGAGGGGCTCCCCTGCCGAGTACCTTGCAGGCCACTAGCCCTGGAGTAAGCTGGTGACTGTGGTCGGCGTCCACGTTGTCTGCCACTGGCGGCACCCCTAGAAGAACGGCGGGTACCGGTTTCGCTGGACGAGGACGATGAACGACTTCCTGCCTCCTGACCTGAGGGCCCGGGGCCCTGTTGGGACGGGTCCACCTCAAACGATATAGCAGCCATCAACTCGAGTGTGGCCCGAAGGCGGTTGATATCATAAATGTTGTCCTCCGTGATCATGTGGCGATGCCGAAACTTGATAATGCGAGCGGCCAATGTATCTCCTACACCCGGTAGCCGCTGCAGCTCAGCAGCCGAAGCAGAGTTTATCTTGATTAGGGGCATTGTGCTGGTGTCGAAAGTTAAAGCTCCAATATATCGTGCCACACCTGGTAATAAGCCTTAGATCTGGGGCCAGGCACCTCACATGTATATCACCCCAAACAACAACAAAAAAACACAGACACCAATGGCCACACTTAAGGTTCAAATGTTCAGAGATAGAGATAAATGTTCCACCAGGAAAAATAAGCACTGCACAGTCAATAATGTAAATGATGGGGCCAGGTGGGTTTCAAGCAACATAAAACACTTCACACTTAATTGGTACCTAAATCACTTGAGGCTTAGACAAAAACTGGGCACTTACTGCACTTGCAAAACTGGAAAATCTGATATGGCTGGCACTTTGAGGAACTTTAACACGCAATGTGCCTGATTTTCATAAGCACTGGGCTGAGGGTTCTCAAAAACACTTTTTTTCAGGTGAACGTGTGGAACTGTGTGCAGGGCGGATCACCATCCACCTTAAATCTGGTATGAACACAAACTCACAGGCATACTTAATGCATCTGTTCCCCTTGAGCCGTTACTTCTGTAGAAAGCCTAGAACAGGTTACGTCTAGCTAACAGTAGAAATGAGAAAGTAACAGACCTGTAGCAAGCACCCTGCAGAGCTGGGACCGGCGTCGCTGTAGTAAACACACTGGAGACGGATGCGCTCGGGAACGACAGCCTGAAATCCTCCGCGAGCGGATTCGTAAACAATACAGGTCGGGTATGCTCATGAACGGTGGCCCGTATTCCATGTGAGTGGTGGTACTCATCTCCCCTTCTTCAAAGAACTTGGAGACCGCGGGAATCGGTGCTTGGGGGACAAGACAATAAAATGCAACAAATCCGGGGAAATATTCCGTATAAAACACTGATAACTGGAACTTATGGAGAATCTTGGGGGGATTGCACGAGATGTGGAATAAAACATATGCACAAAAAAAAACAGGGGTTGAAATATCTTGGGCACCGCTATTGAACAACAAACCGAAGAACATCTATGGTGCAACCAAAGCCAGTAATTCGAGACTGGAAACGTTGAACACTATCTAAGACGTCTTGACTGAAGTCGGCAGAACGATGATGCAGATATCTTGGCGAGGTCCTCTTGATCACCGCGTGGGAACGTTTACTCACTGCGCCAATGTAGAGGTGACCCACGTGTTACAACAATAGTACAGTAATATTTCACCTGGAACTGTCGTCGTAGGGAGAGGTAGGGCTGGTAGGGCAGGTGGAGCAAGTCTAGGCTCCTCAGGAAGGGTAGGACAGAGGGAGTCAATGCCTCTTTAGGGGTCCTATGGGCACATATCCTAAGTGCCAGTGGTGCCGGGCAGGCGTCGTCCGCGCTGGGTCACATGCAGTTCAAATCTGGCCCACTCGGCCTGTGCGGGTAGGCTGTGCGCCGTCGCCGTCCACCAATCAGGGCACAGCCCTGCCTATACTGTAAAATGTCTCCTTTGGCGGGCACTTTGAATGTGGTTCCCTCTACAAGTATGGCACCTTGTCAGACAAGGCACCCCGACTGGCAGAGAAACATATTGAAGGTTATTTTGGTATATGATTGGCCAATTGTATGCTTGTGTGACTTTAATATCCTATAAATCTGTCTGTCGGTTAAAAAGCGAGGCCAAGCCTCACATTTCAGTAAGGTTATTAAAATTGTAGTGTAGCTGTGAATCTTATCCAGCACTAGACTCATGAGTGTCCATTGTGTCAGAAAAGAATTCAGCCGCAATAAGTAAATAATCTCATAAGTGTCCATTGTGTTGGAAGAGATTCAGTCAAGCTGACTGTACCTAATCATAAATTGAATATAAATACATTGCATGTATACTTGAATATATAAATTAAGTTATCAATTGTTTACTTAGGTATTTTTTAAGTTATCATATAAGTTCATTTAATTTAATGATTTCTAGTACTTAGTTAACAGTATTTAGACTACATTTAAGGTCATTTATTATACTTTTACAATTTAATTTGTTGTTTATAGTATAAGTACATATTGGCTGTTAATAGTTATGGTGCTAGGTTAGACTATGTATGTTTAAATCCCTGATTTAAACAGAGCCAGTGTTCAGTCATATAACTGAATTTATTCAATCTTATCCTTGTATAAAATACAGCTGATGTGAGATCCCTGTCTACAGGTGGACTGGAACTTCTATCAACTAATTCATTCACCCCACCTGTCCCTTACAGCCCACCATCTGTCATTAGGAAAAGAGGAGCTAGGATTTACAACCCTAGCTAGAGATTTTAATTGAATTAATTTGAAGACAGTAAATTTTTAATTTAGTTCAGTACAGGTCCCTGGTAGTCTCCTCTTATATCAATCCCAGCAGGTTTTTCCCACAGAACCCACTGCAGTCTCAGAACCATACTTGACTTTAATGATTGACTGTTCAATCTTCTGAATCAACTAACTAAATTAAACACCAATTAATCCGTCGACTGATTTTGATACATTTATTATTTAATCAAGATGAATTCCATGGGCCTCAGTGTTTATATATCAGTGACCAGTTACCTGAACAAGCTACAAGTTAATATCACTAATGTCACTGATCTCACTGCAGTCCCTGAATCATATTTGACTGTAGTACTTGATCACATTCAGTCCTCTGGATTAAATAATATGTAAATAGGCTAGAATTTTTGACTTCCAAGAGTTAACAGGGAAATGAAATCGCATTAATCTTCGAACCCCTGCAACTCTAGTACGGGACATTTGTGCGTCTGTTCGTATAGGACATTCATCCTATATGAACAGACACACAAATGTGTGATTACTAACTATTAACATCAAAATAATTTAATAATTTCTAAAAAGGAGTATCGGTGTTCGTCTGTTCTAAATAGGACTTTGACCCGTGTTCGGTCCCCAGGGAATTATTTCGGAAAACCCAACACCATTTACTAATATTAAATACAATAGGCAGATAATATTGCTGCTGTTGCATACACCAGTTATCATTTTTAAAATGTAATATGAATTACGAAACGCGTTCAGGCATCAGACAATTAAAAAAATGAATTTTGGAGAATTGTTATTTTTATTACCACCGACAGTGAAGAAAAACATAAGAAATATTGAGAAGATTCGTGTTAGAATTATTAATCTTACCTTTTCGGTCATATTCAACAACATATGTTTACAAGAAAGACTGCTACCAAAATTTACTAATGTATATATATATATATATATATATATATATATATATATACATATATATATATATATATATATATATATATATATATATATATATATATATATATATATACATACATATATATATATATATATATATATATATATATATATATATATATATATATATATATATATATAAATATATGTCGTACCTAGTAGCCAGAACGCACTTCTCAGCCTACTATGCAAGGCCCGATTTGCCTAATAGGCCAAGTTTTCATGAATTAATTGTTTTTCGACTACCTAACCTAACGTTCTCGGCTACCTAACGTAACCTAACCTATAAAGATAGGTTAGGCAGGGTTGGTTAGGTTCGGTCATATATCTATGTTAATTTTAACTCCAATAAAAAAAAATTACCTCATACATAATGAAATGGGTAGCTTTATCATTTCATAAGAAAAAAATAGAGAAAATATATTAATTCAGGAAAATTTGGCTTATTAGGCAAAGTGGGCCTTGCATAGTAGGCTGAGAAGTGCGTTTTGGCTACTAGGTACGACACATGTATATATATATATATATATATATATATATATATATATATATATATATATATATATATATATATATATATGTTACCTACTAGCCAGAATGCACTTCTCAGCCTAGTATGCAAGGCACGATTTACCTAATAAGCCAAGTTTTCCTGAATTTATATATTTTTCGATTTTTTTTCTTATGAAATGATAAAACTATACATTTCATTATGTATAAATTAAGTTCTTTTCATTTGAGTTAAAACTAACGTAGATATATAACCGAACTTAATCACCTCTACCTAAACTAAACTAACCTATCTTAACCTAATCTAAACTAATATAACTAAGTCAGTAATTCGTGTTCCTAAGATAATATAATAATAATATTTCAAATAAATTAATTGGAAAAAAATTATTGAATATAAAGAAAATCACTCGGCCTATTAGGCAAATTGGGCCCTGCATAGTAGGTCGAGAAGTGCATTCTGGTAACTAGGTACGACAAATATATATATATATATTGTGATGGAAAAAATGTAGGTGTACGGCAGTTCTCCCAATGGCTGGTGTCAATGTCAATCACATTTCCAAAAAAAAAAAAGAGAAAAAAAATTGACTGCGTGCCTGTTCCGAGTGTGAAGGCACCGACACAGAATTAGTGCTTTCAGGAGGAGAAAAAGGGAAGGTCTCACTGTGGAGGTATGGATTTTTAAAGGAGGAGAGAGATATTAGCACAGTGGGGGGGGAATCCCTTTATACTCCTTCAAAAAAATGACGTGGCACAACTGGGTCTTCCGCCGCCTATCTGGAGTCTCAAGAACGTAGATGTGGTTGTTTCTGCAATCCTTGATGCGGTAAGGTCCTGAAAACTTATTTTGCAATGGAGAACCAGGAAACGGAAAATATGCTAACACGAAGTCTCCTGTGTTAAACTTCCTGATTTTGCTGCGTTTGTCAAAATGAGTCTTCATCCTATCTTTAGCTTTCAATAAATTATCATTGACAAATTTACGTACTCTCTCTAGAATGTGCTTTAAGTTTTGAAGAAATTGAGGCACATACTGAGGGTGACTGAAGGTGGCATTACGTAGAGTCTTTAAAAGCTATAAGAGGAGTGTGGCACTTACGTCCGTAGAGCATCTCATAATGAGACACTCCTAGAGACTCATTTGGGAGACTTCTGAAAATGCACATGATGATGTCAAGTTGTTTATCCCAGTCTTTCATAGTTTCATTGCAAAATTTCTTAAGGAGTGATTTAATAGTTTGGTGACTACGTTCAAGAGAACCCTGTGAAGCAGGATGATAGGGGCTGGACAATACCTGAGTAATGTTGAATTCTTCCAGTGTCTTCTTGAAGAGATCAATGGTGAAGTTGGTGCCACAGTCACTTTGAATCTCCCAAGGAAATCCATATTGTGTAAAGATCTTCAATAGTTGTTTCACCACCGTAGCAGCCGTAATGTTCTTTACAGGAACTGCTATGGGGAGTCTGGTGGTTGGACACAGGATGGTTAGTATATATGCGTTGCCAGAACTGGTCCGGGGTAAAGGACCAACACAGTCTATGATGAGTCTGTGAAAAGGTTCCCAAGGCACCTGGATAGGAATCAAAGGAGCCTTGGGAATCGGGATGTTTGGTTTTCCTGCCATCTGACATGTACCTGGTTGATACCTGGTTGATGGGGTTCTGGGAGTTCTTCTACTCCCCAAGCCCGGCCCGAGGCCAGGCTTGACTTGCGAGAGTTTGGTCCACTAGGCTGTTGCTTGGAGCGGCCCGTAGGCCCACATACCCACCACAGCCCGGTTGGTCCGGCACTCCTTGGAGGAATAAATCTAGTTTCCTCTTGAAAATGTCCACGGTTGTTCCGGCAATATTTCTTATGCTTGCTAGGAGGACGTTCAACAACCGCGGACCTCTGATGTTTATACAGTGTTCTCTGATTGTGCCTATGGCACCTCTGCTCTTCACTGGTTCTATTCTACATTTTCTTCCATATCGTTCACTCCAGTACGTTGTTATTTTACTGTGTAGATTTGGTACTTGGCCCTCCAGTATCTTCCAGGTGTATATTATTTGATATCTCTCTCGTCTTCTTTCTAGTGAGTACATTTGGAGGGCTTTGAGACTATCCCAATAATTTAGGTGCTTTATTGCCTTTATGCGTGCCGTATATGTTCTCTGTATTTCCTCTATTTCAGTAATCTCTCCTGCTCTGAAGGGGGGAAGTGAGTACTGAGCAGTACTCAAGATGGGACAACACAAGTGACTTGAAGAGTACAACCATTGTGATGGGATCCCTGGATTTGAAAGTTCTCGTAATCCATCCTATCATTTTTCTGGCTGTCGCAATATTTGCTTGGTTATGCTCCTTAAACGTTAGGTCGTCAGACATTTTTATTCCCAAATCCTTTACATGCTGTTTTCCTACTATGGGTACATTTGATTGTGTTTTGTACTCTGTATAATGTTTAAGGTCCTCATTTTTACCGTACCTGAGTACCTGGAATTTATCATTGTTAAACATCATGTTATTTTCTGATGCCCAGTCGAAAACTTTATTAATATCAGCTTGAAGTTTTTCAATGTCTTCAGCCGAGGTCATTTTTATACAGATTTTTGTGTCATCTGCAAAGGATGATACGAAGCTGTGACTTGTATTTTTGTCTATATCTGATATGAGAATAAGGAAAAGCAGCGGTGCAAGGACTGTACCCTGAGGTACAGAGCTTTTAACTGCACTTGGACTAGATTTTATATGGTTGACCGTTACTCGCTGAGTCCTGTTTGACAGAAAACTGAGTATCCAGCGTCCTACTTTACCGGTTATTCCCATTAACTTCATTTTGTGTGCTATCACGCCATGGTCACATTTATCGAAAGCCTTTGCGAAGTCCGTGTATATCACATCAGCATTCTGTTTTTCTTCTAATGCCTCAGTGACTTTGTCGTAGTGCTCAAGTAGCTGTGAGAGGCACAATCTTCCCGCTCGAAATCCATGTTGGCCTGGGTTGTGAAGGTCATTGGTCTCCATGAAATTGGTGACCTGACTCCTAATCACTCTCTCAAATACTTTTATGATGTGCGATGTTAGTGCAACTGGTCTATAATTTTTGGCCAATGCTTTGCTCCCTCCCTTGTGTAGAGGGGCTATGTCTGCTACTTTAAGTGCATCTGGTATCTCCCCCGTGTCCAAGCTCTTCCTCCACACTATACTGAGTGCCTGTGCTACCGGCACTTTGCATTTCTTTATAAATATTGAATTCCATGAGTCTGGACCTGGGGCCGAGTGCATGGGCATGTTTTCAATTTCTCTTTCAAAATTTAGTGCGCTCGTATTTATATCAGTTATATTTACAGGGGTTTGAATATCCCGCATAAAGAAATTGTCTGGATCTTCCACCTTCATGTTGTTTATTGGAGTGCTAAACATGTCCTCATACTGCTTTTTTAGGATTTCACTAACTTCTTTGTCATCCTCCGTATATGAACCTTCACTTGTACGAATAGGTCCAATACTGTCAGTGGTTTTTGCTTTTGATTTCGAGAAAAAAGAAATGAGAAAAAATATTTTGGATTTTTCTTTATTTCCTGAATTGCTTTCTGTTCTAACTGCCTTTCTTCAGTTTCATATGAGTGTTTCAATTTCCGCTCGATTTCTTCAATCTCCCTATTTAAATTATTCCTTCTTTGACGGGAAATTCGTGTCTGCATAAGCAGTTCCGTTATTTTTTTCCTGCGTTTATAGTGTCGGCTCCGTTCTCTTTCTACGTTAGATCTCTTTCTGGCTTTCCTCAAATGAACATGTTTCAGACAGACTTGATACGCTTCTGAAGTCAGTTTTTCTATTCCTTCTGTAGGACTTGTATTACTTAGAACAGTTCCCCATGGAATGTTTGTAAGTTCCCTGTTTATTATCTCCCAGTCTATCCTTTTATTATTAAAATTGAATTTACTGAATAGCCCCTCTCGCTTTATCAACGTTTTAGGTCTATTCTGAGTATTGATGGTCGTTTGCACTTCAATGAGCTTGTGATCTGAGTATGTGGTATCTGATATCGTAATGTCTCTGATAATGTCTTCATTGTTCGTAAAGACCAGATCTAGAATATTTTCATTTCTCGTTGGCTCCGATATCTGCTGATTGAGTGAAAATTTGTCACAGAATCTAAGTAGTTCTCTAATCTGTGGTTGGTTACGTCCTGATAGATTTCCTGGTATAATATTATTGTTTGCTATTTTCCACCTGAGACTAGGCAAGTTGAAGTCACCTAGGAAGATAATATCAGGTATCGGGTTCTCCAAATTATCAAGGCTATTCTCTATTTTGCTTATCTGTTCTGTGAATTCCTCAGCCGTGGCATCTGGCGGTTTGTATATTAGAATAATCACTAAATTTATTTTCTCTATTTTTAATCCCAGTACCTCTACCACCTCATTTGTAACGTTTAGGAGCTCCGAGCATACAA
The DNA here is from genome assembly GCF_040958095.1 of Procambarus clarkii. Classification (NCBI taxonomy): domain Eukaryota; kingdom Metazoa; phylum Arthropoda; class Malacostraca; order Decapoda; family Cambaridae; genus Procambarus; species Procambarus clarkii. The sequence continues at coordinate 45,006,335 of NC_091158.1, read as the reverse complement.
GGTCTTCCCTAATATACAGACCCACTCCTCCATGTGACCTAATTTTCCTATCACACCTGTATAGGTTATATCCTGGAATCCAGATCTCACTGTCCAACAATTCCCCTGCATGGGTTTCTGTGAAAGCTCCAAATACTGCATTTGACTCTGTTGTATGACACTGTTGTACATAAGTTTTTACATCTTTAATCATACCTGGCCAGTAGTAGTCTTGTCTGATTCCGTGATAGATTTTATTAAAACCATAGTGAGAAAGTGCTCCATGGGCCAGGTGTAGAATATCAGGCCGAAGGCTGGAGGGAACTGCTAGTTGACATTAGCCCAAACGTCATCCTCCTTTAGTTTACAGGGTCGGTACCTCCGGTAGAGCAATTGATTCTCTTTGAAGAACCCAGGAATACTGTCAGATTGAGTCACGGCCTGGAAGAATAATGGTGTTAATGAAGGATCCTCCCTCTGTAAGTTACGGAACTCCAACATAGTAAGATTTGGTGGTAGATTCTGATGGTCTTGAGGGACAACTGTGGCAGTAGAGTCAGCTGGTTGCAGGCGTGCATCTTGCGCCCGGGTTGTCACCAAAACCGGGAGAGAGACTTCATCACTTTCTAGGACCTCTGCTGGAACATACTTCAAGATGGGGTTTTCCACTACAGAGTCACATACCTGGGGTTTGTCCATGATGATCAAGTTGGAAGGTTGCAGATCTTCGGCCAAGTCGTTGCCCTAGAGAAGTTGTATCCCTTTCATAGGAAAAGGCTTTTCCTGGATGGCGACTTGGACTTCACTTTGTACGAAAGGACAATCCAGGTGGACTATGGTGAGTGGATACGCAGTGGTAGCAGCGAGGTCAGTGATAAGGACCGTCTCCCCAGTGTAGGTGATGTTAGGCACAGCCGATTTCATAATGATAGACTGAAGAGCAGCTGTGTCCCTCAAGATCTTAACTTTAGAACTTCCCTCCGAATCTGTTCTGTTGGCAGAGACAGTTCCAGGGTATAGGTGTTTGCTGAAGAGAGAAAGATCATTAACAGTAATACCAACATTCATCAAAGGTTTACCGGACTTGGAGGAGTCGGTTTGGGTTTAGGAGTTTCACTATAGCCTTTGTATTGGACTTTTCCACATTTATCTATGGTATGTCCATAGAGCTTGCAATACTTACAATGTAATCGGGAGGTTGCTTGATGGGTACTCACTTTGTCATAATCAGGCCAAGATTTCTTACTGGAAGATGTGTCAGTTGTCAACCTGTGTATAAGGCTGTAGGTGTCAGCCGACTTCGCACATCTGATGTAGTCGGTTTCCTCCTTATCCGCTAAGTGAAGATGGATGGAAGCAGGAAAACGTCGAAAGAATTCTTCGACTAGAATAAGGTTGACAAGGTCTGAAAATGTAGAAACATGGGCTGCTTCCAGCCATTTCATGAAGTATCTTTTCTTAGTATTGGCAAATTCTAAATAGCTGGTAGCACTTGCCTTAAGATAATCATGGAATTTTCGTCTGTAGCTTTCGGTGGAGAGAAGGTAGGCGTCTAAAACTGCTTGCTTTAGGGTCTTGTAGTCATTCTCAGATGCTAAGGTACTGAGAGTAATCGCAGCTCTACCTGTGAGAAGTGTAGACCACTGATCTTCAGGCCAGCTAAGTTTTTTGGCTAGGGCCTCAAAAGTATTAAAAAACACATCTATCTCTGTCTCAACGAATGGTGGCATTAACTTACTTACCTGGGAGACATTGAAGCTTGCTGGAAGACTGGCTGTAGCTTGTTGGCGCTGAGTGTGGTGTGTAGTTTCTAAGTCGAGTTCTTGTCTACGGTATTCTAGAACACTATCGCCTTGCTTCTTATCGTGCTCACGTTGCATCTCCAGGTTACGTTTTCTTGCTTCAAGCTGTTCCCTCTCATGCTCACGTTGTAGGGCAGCCTCGGGTTCCTTTAGGAGAGCCTCGCGTTCCTTTTGGGCAGCCTCACGTTCCTGTTCTTCCTTCTTTAGGGCAGCCTCCTCTTTCTTTATTTGGAGAGCTTCTTTCTGTTGTTCACGTTCGGTATTAGCGAGTTGGAGAGCTTCTTTTTGGCGCTCACGCTCTACCTTCGCTAGTTCTAGCTTTAACTTCATAGCTGCCAGAGTTTGCCGATCTGTAATAGAATAGTTTTCGTGAGAATCAGATTCCATAATTCCATCATCTAAGAGGTAGTCCAGGATAAGGTTGTGCAATTCACTTTTGTTGGCACCATGGGGAACATCTAGTTGATACTCAAGTGCTAGAATTTGTAATTCTGTCCTCTTGGCACGAATTAAGTTCCCTACTTCACTTGCTGGATCACTACGAAATGCTGAGAGACGAAACTTTTTGAGATAGCAAATAAATGTACAGCGAATATACCTGTGATATTATAAGTGTCAGTAACAGGATGACGTGGCAACTGGTGACTATCCTGTGGAAATTCAATCGTTACTGTGAAAACAATTAACTTTAATATTAGATGTCAAGTGATTATTTAATCAAAATCGCAGGAAATCTTGTACCCAGCACTCAATATACGAGAATAAGGGCAAGAAAATCCTACTAAATAAATGAAACTGATAGTTTCAAAAACAAATGAAACTTTTGATTGTTTCAAAAGTGAAATGGTAGTCCAAGAATGTAGGGATACCTTGCCGGGTCTCTATACGAGAGAAGCAAGGGGTTTCCTACTTAACTAGATGATACTTACAGAATTAGCGTTCTTTGTGCTCTGAAAAAGAAAGCCAATTTCCTACCTGAGTAAATATCATAATTTCTGACCGACGTGTAGGGCTGCGAGTGTCAACTGGTGATGAGAACTGCTGTTGAGGTCCCAACTCAACAGCGTAGACCGTGCTAGAGGAACTATGGCCCTCTTTATCCTCCTTTGGTCGGATTGCAGAAGATAGGGTACGTGACCCGAAGGCAAACCAAAGTACCAGGGTACCAAATTGATTATCTGTCGTAATTGAGAAATATTCTTGGGCGAAAAAGGTGGAATACACGAGTAATAACAATGAGGGATGAACGACCAATTAAGAGAGTGACTGTGGCCACTAGTCACCACGTAATCCACAGATATCCAACACTCACAATATGTTACCCTCGGAATGCACAAAATACACAGCACCATATAAATATTAAAAATTATGAAAATATTGAAAAGCAACTGTATCAAGGACAAGTACACTTACCACAAATTGATGTTCTAGTATCAGTTCCTGAGTGAGGCTCCTAGGACAGGCCCCTATTAAATGTGATGAAAAAAATGTAGGTGTAAGGCAGTCCTCCCAATGGCTGGTGTCAATGCCAATCACATTTACAAAAAAAATAAAAGAAAAAATAATTGACTGCGTGGCTGTTGCCTCCTGTGGTCAAGTAAAAGGGAAAAACACGCAAAACAAATCGTATGAACAATGAAACTTTAATTGACTTGAAACAAATATGAACAAAGATAATCCCTTGGCTATGTACAGTACGAGTTAAACAAAACAACAAAGTCAAAAAATAATACAAAATAAAACAATGGTTACGTTACTCAACAATGTAACTAATGAACAAGATAAAAAAATGAATTAAAAGGTGCTGAGAATATTGGCTGGCTGAAAACCTCCACTATTACACAGAACGTATACTAGATAGATGTATCATCCTTGAGAGCACAAAATATTCTAAATCCAAATGCTCATGCACGCTTATTCATCGGCTATGCAGATGGCGCTGAAGTTGAGTGGATTCGCCGATTCACCAATGGGAAGTGTGCTGGCTGGAAGTGGTAGTTTGGTGATCGACGAGGGTGGGGAGGTGGAGAGCGAGTGTTGGGTACATATACCCCCTGTAGAAACGTATTCTACTAAATATATACTACTCTTGATTGTAGTATCTAGATGTTGTAGATGTACTGAAGTAACATGATGATAGGAATGAGCAGGCCAAATCTCTCTTGAAAGAGATTATCGTCACATTATATATATATATATATATATATATATATATATATATATATATATATATATATATATATGTCGTACCTAATAGCCAGAACGCACTTCTCAGCCTACTATTCAAGGCCCGATTTGCCTAATAAGCCAAGTTTTCATGAATTAATGTTTTTTCGTCTACCTAACCTACCTAACCTAACCTAACCTAGCTTTTTTTGGCTACCTAACCTAACCTTACCTATAAATATAGGTTAGGTTAGGTTAGGTAGGGTTGGTTAGGTTCGGTCATATATCTACGTTAATTTTAACTCCAATAAATAAAAATTTACCTCATACATAGAGAAAAGGGTTGCTTTATCATTTCATAAGAAAAAAATTATAGTAAATATATTAATTCAGGAAAACTTGGCTTATTAGGCAAATCGGGCCTTGAATAGTAGGCTGAGAAGTGAGTTCTGGCTACTAGGTACGACATATATATATATATATATATATATATATATATATATATATATATATATATATATATATATATATATATATATATATATATATATATATATATATATATATATATATATATATATATTAGTTGTACCTAGTAGCCAGAATGCAGTACTCGGCCTAATATGCAAGGTCCAATTTGCCTAATAAGCCAAGTTTTCCTGAATATATATGTTTTTCAATTTTTTTTCTTATGAAATGATAAAGCTGTCCATTTCATTATGTATAAGTTAATTTGTTTAAATTGGAGTTAAAACTAATGTTGATATATGACCAAACCAAACCAATGCTACCTAACCTAACCTAACCTACACTAACTTAACTAAGTCAATAATGTATATTCCTAATATAATATATTAATAATAATTGAAATAAACTAATTGCAAGCAATTAATTGAAAATAAAGTAAATGACTCGGCCTATTAGGCAACCCGGGCCATGCATAGTAGGCCGAGAAGTGCGTTCTTGCTTCTATGTACGACATATATATATATATAACCTTAGAACACTTTCCCACCAGGAGATTCGAACCCTAGCCAGCACAGAAGCCTTACAGCAACCAGCATAACTGGTACGCCTTTAACCCACTGCACCACAGCTCAGACCCTTAAAAGAGATTGTAATTTCGAAGTATTTAAATCCCCCAAAGATCACCACCTCCCAAAGGCAACTAGAGCATAGTGAGGGGATACTCACGTTCTTTCACCAAATTCCTGTTAATATGGGAGAACTCTGTGTCTATGCTTAATGCACAACTTGGCTAAACACGCAAGAGAAGTTATACAACCTTAGAACACTTTCCCACCAGGAGATTTGAACCCAAGCCAGCACAGAAGACTTACAGCAACTGGCATAACTGGTACGCCTTTAACCCACTGCACCACAGCTCAGACCCTTAAAAGAGATGGCAATTTCGGAGTATTTAAATCCCCCAAAGATCACCACCTCCCAAGGGCCCCTAGAGCATAGTGAGGGACTACTCACGTTCTTTCATCAAATTCCTGTTAATATGGGAGAACTCTGTGTCTATGCTTAATGCACAACTTGCCTAAACACGCAAGATAAGTTATACAACCTTAGAACACTTTCCCACCAGGGGATTCGAAACCTAGCCAGCACAGAAGCCTTACAGCAACCGGCATAACTGGTACGCTTTTTACCCACGGCACCACAGCTCAGACCCTTAAAAGAGATGGTAATTTCGGAGTATATAAATCACCCAAAGATCACCACCTCCCAAGAGCAACTAGAGCATAGTGAGGGGCTACTCACGTTCTTTTATCAAATTCCTATTAATATGGGAGAACTCTGTGTCTATGCTTAATGCACAACTTGCCTAAAAACGCAAGAGAAGTTATACAACCTTAGAACACTTTCCCCACCAGGAGATTCGAACCCTAGCCAGCACAGAAGCTTTACAGCAACCTGCATAACTGGTACGCCTTTAACCCACTGCACCACAGCTCAGACCCTTAAAAGAGATGATAATTTCAGAGTATTTAAATCCCCCAAAGATCACCACCTCCCAAGGGCAAATAGAGCATAGTGAGGGGGCTACTCATGTTCTTTCATCAAATTCCTGTTAATATGGGAGACATAAGGAGTCAGCAAGCCATTGAGTCGCTTTGCCAGTCTGTACGTGGGTGTGTTTATCTGGCTGATGATTGGAAATACAGACTGGCGAAGCAACTCAACGGCTTGCTGACTCCTTATGTCCCTTGCGCCTTCAGCCTGAAGTCTCCAAAGGAATTTGTTGACTTACTGCGGGGCACACGGGCCACAGGGATAAGAGCCTCGTTGGACGTAGAATCACTGTTTACCAACATACCTGTGGATGAAACAATTGGGATGATAGCCGACAGAGTGTATCGTGATCCGGCCTGTACTCCTCTTGACATACCAGAAAACATTCTAAGGAAACTACTCCAAGCTTGTACTAAAGAGGCACCCTCCTTGAGCCCAGATGGGCACATGTAAAAGCAAGTAGATGGGGTCGCCATGGGTTCTCCCCTAGGTGTCCTGTTTGCGAACTTCTACATGGGTACCATCGAACAAAAGGTCTTAGTCGACATGAACTTGAAACTGGCCATATACTGCAGGTATGTTGACGACATTTTTACACAGATACCTGATGTCAGACATCTGCAGGAGCTGAAGGAGGCATTTGAGCATAATTCTGTGTTGCATTTCACTTACGATATGGAGAAGGATAGGAAGCTGCCCTTTCTAGATGTAACAGTCATGGAAAGAAGTGGAGGTTTCCACACTGCAGTCTACATTAAGGAAACAAACATAGTAATGTGCCTAAATGTCAACAGTGACTGCCCAGACAAGTACAAGAGGAGTGTTGTTAATGCTTATGTCGACCGTGCTCTCAGCCACAGCACAGGATGGAAGCAAGTCGATGAAGAACTCTGTAGGGTAAGGCAGGTCCTAGTCAACAATGGCTTCTCCAATGGTTTCAGTGAATACATCATAAGAAGGAAGGTGAAACGCCATGCAACCTCTGAAGAGACAACTAGCACAACACCTATACCCCCTGTTAGACTATTTTACAGGAACTTCTTTTCCACAGCTCATAAAACGGAGGAAAGGGTCCTGAAAGATATTGTTGATAGAAACCTTATCCTACAGACAAAAATCAGAAGATACAACTGACGATTTACTATAAAACCCAAAAAACGGCCAGCCTACTCATGAGAAACTATCCAGAAACAAAGCAGAACGCTTTAAAAGAGACCAACGTCGTCTTTGCCTTCAAATGTCCTGTTGGGGACTGTAAGCCTCAAAGAACTTGGTATAGAGGCAAGACAACAACATCTCTTTCCAGGCAATTAACGATGCATAAGCAACAGGGCTCCATTAAGGAACATATAATCTCTTCCCACACCCAGACCATCACCAGAAAAATCTTAGCAAACAACACAGAAATCATCGATAGATACAGCGATAGCAGGCGGCTTGACATCTGCGAGGACTACACGTTAACCCTTACACTGCTAAGGGGTCCTGGGGACATTTACACCCCTGTGCACAAGAAAAAAAAAATAAAAAATTTGTCTTCTAAACATGTTAATTTGTGTCCCCTGAGCACGGGAAAAATAAAAACAAAATCGTAGGTGACATATTTTGGGCGCAATTGACCGAGGAAGTCTGGCAAAAAGTGGACATTGACAGAGCGGTCGTCAGACCCGGTCAGCGTCACCCGCGCTGACAGGTGGGAGTTGCCACAAAGATATTATTACCTAATTGTTTCAATGTCTCCGATTGATTTTTTCTTAGTTTTTTTGCAGTAATATTATTAAATAGTGTGTATTGTAATATATTTATATAATAAAAGTGGTGAATAATCGCTATACTCAAAAGTATGATGTGCATATTAGTGATTCAATTATTATGTTTATAAAACAATAAACAAAGAGTTTTGTTATATTACACTCTATACACGGGTTATATGTAAGTATCTGCATGTTTTGAGCACCATAACGAACCACTAAGTTGGTATTGAGAGTCGAAAAGCAACGAGGAGTTACCGCCACACTCCAGCCAGCCACTTGCTGCCACTCCCTCAACACACGCACTAAACTTTCTTCCCCAACAATACCATTTGTGGTGTTATTACACTATATACAGACGTTATATATAAGTATGTATATATTTTGTTCACCACAACTGTACAGCTAAGCTGATATAGTTAGTTCAGGCACTAAGAGTCGTCGCTATACACAGATGGCGGCTGGCGGCTCCCTCACTCATTCAAGGTCACATGCACTAAACTTTCTCCCCCAACAATACTGTTTGCAGTGTTATTACCCTATATACACATATTATATATTAGTATCTATATATTTTATGCACCGTAACTGTACACCTAAGCTTGTAGTGCGCCCAAAGAGCAAAGTGGCCACCCTCTAAACAGCTAGACAAATCGTGCAGACGACGTCACCTCCGTCACCCATATGGCTCCTCCCAGCATAATCCTTTTGCTGTTATTACACTAATACACACATTATATGTAAGTATCTACATTTATGTTCACCATAGAGAACCACTGACCTGGTATGGTGAATGCAAACAGTAACAGGTAGCCACACAGTCAGTAAACGATGCTGTCTCCCTCCGTCTCTCAGCATCACTCCTCCCACAGCGCTAATTATTACAACAATCCTGCTATTATCACAACCCTGGTTATTTATATCACAGTCATGGGTCATCTGTAATATTGTCATCCCTAAATAATAACAATTCTATATTTATTTTGACATTTTTCGGCGATGCTGTGGTCACAAGCTGCGTGCGCCAGCCTTGGTTGCTCCAACAGTACTGTGTCTCTCACACCTGAGAATATTGCCCACGATTTCTTTTTAAATGGCGTCTGTTTACAAGAGCCCTGAGGAAGCTACTGTGAACCCCGTGTCGTTGCGGGCCATTTGAATCGGGCCTGGCACCCTATGGCGCATATATACGCCATGCACACCGCGGGACATGTTACTCAGGGCGTATATATACCCATGCGCAGTTTAAGGGTTAAGAAGTCAACACCAGCAATCAACAGATAATTAATGTACAACTATATTCTACCCACTTCAAGACTCCGTACCAATATAGAAGCATCAAGAAATATGGGCCAATAGGCCCTCTGCAGGTACTTCCGTTCTTAACTCCAATTTACCCAATTAATACCCATTGTTTCGTGTTCTCTCCTGTGTTGAAAGTTTTGTTCACCTCATCCAAAACTGTTGTAATATATCACCTCACGCAAAATGTGGGTATAAATAAAATGAAAGCTGTTTAAATCATAGCATAGTAAGAACATAGTAAGCATAGTAAGTTTAGTGTTTGCAGGTTATAGTTGTGTGTGTGTAAGCGAAAAGTCTTTGAAAATGTAATAAGTTATTATGAAACGCATTCAAGTGTCGTGTCAGACTAGAAATAAAAATCAATTTCGCAGAATTGATTTTTCAATTACCATCAACAGTGTTAAGAAACATAAGAAATATTGAGAAAATTCGTGTTAGAATTATTAATCATACTTTTTCGGTCATATTTATTAATACATGTCTACAGGAAAGACTGCTACCAAAATATACTAATATGTGTATATATTATATATATATATATATATATATATATATATATATATATATATATATATATATATATATATATATATATATGCGAACAAGCCTGAATGGTCCCCAGGACATATGCAACTGAAAACTCACACCCCAGAAGTGACTCGAACCCATACTCCCAGAAGCAACGCATCTGGTATGTACAAGACGCCTTAATCCACTTGACCATCACGACCGGACAAAATGAGGTGATAGCCGAGGCTATTTGAACCACCCCACCGCCGGCACTCGGATAGTTATCTTGGGCATAGCATTTTACCAAATCACCTCATTCTTTGGGGCAACACGTGAGGAACACAAATGCGAACAAGCCTGAATGGTCCCCAGGACATATGCAACTGAAAACTCACACCCCAGAAGTGACTCGAACCCATACTCCCAGAAGCAACGCATCTGGTATGTACAAGACGCCTTAATCCACTTGACCATCACGACCGGACAAAATGAGGTGATAGCCGAGGCTATTTGATACCTCTATTTGATACTATACCTCATTTTGTCCGGTCGTGATGGTCAAGTGGATTAAGGCGTCTTGTACATACCAGATGCGTTGCTTCTGGGAGTATGGGTTCGAGTCACTTCTGGGGTGTGAGTTTTCAGTTGCATATGTCCTGGGGACCATTCAGGCTTGTTCGCATTTTTGTTCCTCACGTGTTGCCCCAAAGAATGAGGTGATTTGGTAAAATGCTATGCCCAAGATAACTATCCGAGTGCCGGCGGTGGGGTGGTTCAAATAGCCTCGGCTATCACCTCATTTTGTCCGGTCGTGATGGTCAAGTGGATTAAGGCGTCTTGTACATACCAGATGCGTTGCTTCTGGGAGTATGGGTTCGAGTCACTTCTGGGGTGTGAGTTTTCAGTTGCATATGTCCTGGGGACCATTCAGGCTTGTTCGCATTTGTGTTCCTCACGTGTTGCCCCAAAGAATGAGGTGATTTGGTAAAATGCTATGCCCAAGATAACTATCCGAGTGCCGGCGGTGGGGTGGTTCAAATAGCCTCGGCTATCACCTCATTTTGTCCGGTCGTGATGGTCAAGTGGATTAAGGCGTCTTGTACATACCAGATGCGTTGCTTCTGGGAGTATGGGTTCGAGTCACTTCTGGGGTGTGAGTTTTCAGTTATATATATATATATATATATATATATATATATATATATATATACATATATATATATATATATATATATATATGTATATATATATATATATATATATATATATATATGTATATATATATATATGTATATATATATATATATATATATATATATATATATATATATATATATATATATATATATATATATATATATATATATATATATATATATATATATATATATATATATATATATATATATATATATATATATATATTAGTATATTCTGGTAGCAGTCTTTCCTGTAGACATATATTATTAAATATGACCGAAAAAGTAAGATTAATAATTCTAACACAAATTTTCTCAATCTTTCGTACATTTCTTTTCACTGTTGGAGGTAAATAAAAAATCAATTTTCCAAAATTCATTTTTATTTCTAGTCTGACGCAACACGAGCGCGTTTCGTAAAACTTATTACATTTTCAAAGACTTTAGTTTACAAATACACAACTGAATAGAACTTACGCATCTCCGATTTTATATCTACATTTGAGTGAGGTGGATGGGGTGAGGTGGCATTAAAAGGGTATTAATTTCATCAACACAAGACAGAACAAGAGGTGGTATTAATAGGGTATTAATTTCATCAACACAAGACAGAACACGAAACAATGGGTATTGAAATGGAAGTGATTGTAGAAAGCCTATTGGTCCACAATTCTTGATGCTTCTATATTGGAGCGGAGTCTTGAGGTGGGTAGAATATAGTTGTGCATTAATTGGCTGTTGATTGCTGGTGTTGACTTCTTGATGTGTAGTGCCTCGCAAACGTCAAGCCGCCTGCTATCGCTGTATCTATCGATGATTTCTGTGTTGTTTACAAGGATTTCTCTAACGATGGTTTGGTTGTGGGAAGAGATTATATGTTTCTTAATGGAGCCCTGTTGCTTATGCATCGTTAAACGCCTAGAAAGAGATGTTGTTGTCTTGCCTATATACTGGTTTTTTTGGAGCTTACAGTCCCCAAGAGGGCATTTGAAGGCATAGCCGAAGTTAGTCTCTTTTAAAGCGTTCTGTTTTGTGTCTGGAGAGTTTCTCATGAGTAGGCTGGCCGTTTTTCTGGTTTTATAGTAAATCGTCAGTTGTATCCTCTGATTTTTGTCTGTAGGGATAACGTTTCTATTAACAATATCTTTCAGGACCCTTTCCTCCGTTTTATGAGCTGTGGAAAAGAAGTTCCTGTAAAATAGTCTAATAGGGGGTATAGGTGTTGTGCTAGTTGTCTCTTCATAGGTTGCATGGCGTTTCACTTTCCTTCTTATGATGTCTTCGACGAAACCATTGGAGAAGCCGTTGTTGACTAGGACCTGCCTTACCCTACAGAGTTCTTCGTCGACTTGCTTCCATTCTGAGCTGTGGCTGAGAGCACGGTCGACATATGCGTTAACAACACTCCTCTTGTACCTGTCTGGGCAGTCGCTGTTGGCATTTAGGCACATTCCTATGTTCGTTTCCTTAGTGTAGACTGCAGTGTGGAAACCTCCGCTCTTTTCCATGACTGTTACATCTAGAAAGGGCAGCTTCCCATCCTTTTCCATCTCGTAAGTGAAACGCAACACGGAACTCTGCTCAAATGCCTCCTTCAGCTCCTGCAGATGTCTGACATCAGGTACCTGTGTAAAAATGTCGTCAACATACCTGCAGTATATGGCCGGTTTCAAGTTCATGTCGACTAAGACTTTTTGCTCGATGGTACCCATGTAGAAGTTTGCAAACAGGACACCTAGGGGAGAACCCATGGCGACCCCATCTACTTGCTTATACATGTGCCCATCCGGGCTCAAGAAGGGTGCCTCTTTAGTACAAGCTTGGAGTAGTTTCCTCAGAATATTTTCTGGTATGTCAAGACGAGTACAGGCTGGATCACGATACACTCTGTCAGCTATCATCCCGATTGTCTCGTCCACAGGTACGTTGGTAAACAGCGATTCTACGTCCAACGAGGCTCTTATCCCTGTGGCCCGTGTGCCCGGCAGTAAGTCAACAAATTCCTTTGGAGACTTCAGGCTGAAGGTGCAAGGAACATAAGGAGTCAGCAGGCCGTTGAGTCGCTTCGCCAGTCTGTACGTGGGTGTCGGTATCTGGCTAATGATTGGCCGAAGTGGGTTTCCAGGCTTGTGTGTCTTGACATTTCCATACGCATCATAATGATTCGGCCAATCATTAGCCAGATATATATTTATAATATATATATATAAATATATATATATATATATATATATATATATATATATATATATATATATATATATATATATATATATATATATATATATATATATATGAGTTTTCAGTTATATATATATATATATATATATATATATATTGTTGGGGTTTCCCTCACTTACCCTTACTCTGGGGTGAGCAAATGCTATGCCCAAGGTAACTCACCGTAGCTCTGCGGGTCTTCACTCGATCCTCTCTGCGCCACTGCACGCCAGGAGAGTCTCCCAGTCAATCTTAACGGCCTCTAATTAAGAAAGAGTGAGAACACGGCTCGTGCACTGGACTGTCGTGTGCCCTCCCCAACAATAGGGCTCTACGGTTAAACACAAGGTCGCCAACTGGTGTTTAAGGTGGCCAGTAACACCATCAGTGGACTGGTGTATTCAGTGGTAGCCTTGGCAAGGTCACACTCAAAGATCAGGAATCAGGCAGGTACTTATTGTTATCACTCTATGTTTACCAGTATAATATAGCCACAAGATCAATGGAGGGGATGATAAAAACACAAAGAGAGTTTTGTATTTTACTTAAAATGTATGAAAAATGTCACAAGGCCACACAATAATTGATAAATCAGCTGATCCTGACGCGGCCGGTAATTCCCACGGATATTATGCGATCACTAGAGGGCAACATTCTCCCCTCCTCATCAAGTGTCAAGAACAGCTGATCGCAATGGCCTCTCCGCGCGAACTTTGCTTGTTTTCTAGATTCACGCGCGCTGTTTCGCTAAATTCTCCAATATTACTAGAAACTCGCACACTCGATATTGGCTAAATAAACCGGATTACTCAGTTACACTGTACTCAGGCTCAAACAGTCTTTTCTACAATCAATGCTATAATGATTCACTGTAATGGCTTTACATTGTTCTTCACTCAACCATATATTATGAAATATTAACACTGGAGTTTTCAGTACTTTCTCTCGTTGGCGATAACGCAATAATTCACTGTACTCACAAATGATTATTCACTGAATGAACATAGACATATATATGGTATATAAATCAATCATCAATACATGGAAAATAAATAGTTTCTGGGCACATAGCCTAACCTCCAAATACTGGCATAATCTTATATATAATTTACCACTATATGTTCATATCAAAATCTATAGAAAGATATACACAACACAGTAAATTTATCACTGGTTCCTGGTGCCTGTACACACCAATAATCAACATGAATATTACAAGTACTCTTGATAGTACTGTCTAGCACACTGGTGCTTTACCGTGACATGGGTGAGACTTGCTCACGACATATAAAATCCTCAGGCTAGATAATATAGCCGAATAACATAGCTAACTAAAGGGGAATGGGGAGGGAACTAGAAACACCTACTTCACCCTATCCTCCGATGAGAGTCGAGATGTAGCTCCTGGTCCTCGTGTCGGGAACGCCCCCACACTACACGTCGTTGTGTCCTACCAGAGCCTCTCGTCGTCCCACCGTTTAGCGCGTCGTCTCCGTGCCTCCTCACTGCAGGTCCGTCCTCCTTCTTGACTTCTTGAAGGTTGGAGTCGGTCTCCTGGCCGTCGTCTTCTCCCAGCAACGGCTGTCGCCTACGTCTCAGCTACAGTCGTTCGGTTTCCCCAAATAGTCCTCTCTTCCTCAGCTACCCAGTGGCTCTGTCAGCCACTACGCTGTCACGAACTGGTGAATTGCCACAGACGTCAACATACGTCACTGCACGGCTTCACTGCTACTGGCACAGTACCTGACTGGAGCACTTGTTGCTCAAATAACCGTCAATTCCCTCTTCTGGTCCAACACATGGACTAGGGAAGACTTCTCAGAGTACTGGCGGACTTCAGGTGACGCGTAAATCCACGGGAGCGAGATACAACTGTCCAACTGACAGGACCATCCGTCGCACGTCCGACCTCTATGACGTGTCGTACTCACCTAGTTGTACTCACCTAGTTGTGTTTGCGGGGGTTGAGCTCTGGCTCTTTGGTCCCGCCTCTCAACCGTCAATCAACAGGTGTACAGATTCCTGAGCCTATCGGGCTCTGTCATATCTACACTTGAAACTGTGTATGGAGTCAGCCTCCACCACATCACCCCCTAATGCATTCCATTTGTCAACCACTCTGACACTAAAAAAGTTCTTTCTAATATCTCTGTGGCTCATTTGGGCACTCAGTTTCCACCTGTGTCCCCTTGTGCGTGTTCCCCTTGTGTTAAATAGACTGTCTTTATCTACCCTATCAATCCCCTTCAGAATCTTGAATGTGGTGATCATGTCCCCCCTAACTCTTCTGTCTTCCAGCGAAGTGAGGTTTAATTCCCGTAGTCTCTCCTCGTAGCTCATACCTCTCAGCTCGGGTACTAGTCTGGTGGCAAACCTTTGAACCTTTTCCAGTTTAGTCTTATCCTTGACTAGATATGGACTCCATGCTGGGGCTGCATACTCCAGGATTGGCCTGACATATGTGGTATACAAAGTTCTGAATGATTCTTTACACAAGTTTCTGAATGCCGTTCGTATGTTGGCCAGCCTGGCATATGCCGCTGATGTTATCCGCTTGATATGTGCTGCAGGAGACAGGTCTGGCGTGATATCAACCCCCAAGTCTTTTTCCTTCTCTGACTCCTGAAGAATTTCCTCTCCCAGATGATACCTTGTATCTGGCCTCCTGCTCCCTACACCTATCTTCATTACATTACATTTGGTTGGGTTAAACTCTAACAACCATTTGTTCGACCATTCCTTCAGCTTGTCTAGGTCTTCTTGAAGCCTCAAACAGTCCTCTTCTGTTTTAATCCTTCTCATAATTTTAGCATCGTCCGCAAACATTGAGAGAAATGAATCGATACCCTCCGGGAGATCATTTACATATATCAGAAACAAGATAGGACCGAGTACAGAGCCCTGTGGGACTCCACTGGTGACTTCACGCCAATCGGAGGTCTCACCCCTCACCGTAACTCTCTGCTTCCTATTGCTTAGATACTCCCTTATCCACTGGAGCACCTTACCAGCTACACCTGCCTGTCTCTCCAGCTTATGTACCAGCCTCTTATGCGGTACTGTGTCAAAGGCTTTCCGACAATCCAAGAAAATGCAGTCCGCCCAGCCCTCTCTTTCTTGCTTAATCTGTGTCACCTGATCGTAGAATTCTATCAAGCCTGTAAGGCAAGATTTACCCTCCCTGAATCCATGTTGGCGATTTGTCACGAAGTCCCTTCTCTCCAGATGTGTTACCAGGTTTTTTCTCACGATCTTCTCCATCACCTTGCATGGTATACAAGTCAAGGACACTGGCCTGTAGTTCAGTGCCTCTTGTCTGTCGCCCTTTTTGTATATTGGGACCACATTCGCCGTCTTCCATATTTCTGGTAGGTCTCCCGTCTCTAGTGATTTACTATACACTATGGAGAGTGGCAAGGAAAGTGCCTCTGCACACTCTTTCAGTACCCATGGTGAGATCCCATCTGGACCAACCGCCTTTCTAACATCCAGATCCAGCAGGTGTCTCTTGACCTCCTCTCTCGTAATTTCGAACTCCTCCAAGGCCGCCTGGTTTACTTCCCTTTCTCCTAGCACAGTGACCTCACCCTGTTCTATTGTGAAGACCTCCTGGAACCTCTTGTTGAGTTCCTCACACACCTCTCTGTCATTCTCTGTATACATGTCCTCGCCTGTTCTAAGTTTCAATACCTGTTCTTTCACTGTTGTTTTCCTTCTGATGTGACTGTGGAGTAGCTTTGGTTCGGTCTTGGCTTTGTTTGCTATATTATTTTCAAAAATTTTCTCTGCTTCTCTTCTCACCCTGACGTACTCATTCCTGGTTCTCTGGTATCTCTCCCTGCTTTCTGGTGTTCTGTTATTCCGGAAGTTCCTCCACGCCTTCTTGTTCAGTTTCTTCGCTTCCATACATGCCCAATTATACCATGGATTCTTTTGTTGCTTCTCGGATTTTTCCCTTTGGGCCGGGATGAACCTGTTTACTGCCTCCTGACACTTTTGGGTAACATAGTCCATCATACCCTGTACAGACTTGTCTCTGAGGTCTGTGTCCCAAGGTATTTCACTTAGGAAACTTCTCATCTGTTCATAATTCCCCTTTCGGTATGCCAGCCTTTTGATTCCTAGTTCTTTTTGGGGGGAGATAAGTCCTAGCTCTACCAGGTACTCAAAGTTCAATACACTGTGGTCACTCATTCCCAAGGGCGCTTCCATCTTAACTTCCCTTATATCCCATTCATTTAGGGTAAATATCAAATCAAGCATTGCTGGTTCATCTTCTCCTCTCATTCTTGTTGGCTCTTTGGTATGCTGGCTTAGAAAGTTTCTTGTTGCCACGTCCAGCAGCTTAGCTCTCCATGTTTCTGGTCCTCCATGCGGGTCTCTGTTCTTCCAATCTATCTTCCCATGGTTGAAGTCTCCCATAATTAGTAGTCCAGATCCATTCCTGCTAGCAACAGAAGCTGCTCTTTCTATTATGTTAATGGTGGCCATGTTGTTTCTATCATATTCCTGTCTAGGTCTTCTGTCATTTGGTGGTGGATTATATATGACTGCGACTATAATTTTTTTCCCTCCATTTGTTACAGTACCTGCTATGTAGTCACTGAAACCTTCACAGCCCTGAATATCCATCTCCTCAAAATCCCAGCCTTTTCTTACCAGCAGAGCTACACCACCCCCACCTCTTCCTTCCCTCTCTTTCCGCATAACATAATAGTCCTGTGGAAACACTGCATTTGTTATTGTTTTCGTGATCTTTGTTTCTTTGAGGGCTATTATGTCTGGGTTTTCCTCTAGTACCAGTTCTCCAAGCTCATTTGCTTTATTTGTAATTCCATCTATGTTAGTGTACATCGCTTTGAGGCTCACTTTCTTCTGTCCCTTCTCAAATCGCCTCCTTGGTGAGTGTTCTGCTGGTGGGGGAGGCTGTTCCATGGGTGTGAGGACCTGTGAGGTGG
Source organism: Procambarus clarkii (assembly GCF_040958095.1). Classification (NCBI taxonomy): domain Eukaryota; kingdom Metazoa; phylum Arthropoda; class Malacostraca; order Decapoda; family Cambaridae; genus Procambarus; species Procambarus clarkii. Next base: position 44,988,423 of record NC_091158.1, on the reverse strand, counting down.
GTAACAGGATCTCAGAGGATACTGGAATGAGGGGCGGGGGATCCAGTGAAGGGGGAGGGACAGGGAGGGTATGGGGTGAAAGGGGAGGGAGGACGGGAAGGAAAGGGGGGGAGGGAGGACTCGGGAGGAGGGGAGGGGTAGAAGGGTGGGGATTGGGTGTGGGGGGAGGGAGATTTGGCTGAACTTTTGAGTGGGGGCAGGGAGGGTTTGGGGTAGGGGGGTTTTCTATGCAGAGGAGGGAGGCGGGGTTGTCCTCCCTTCTGGTGTTACTGGGTAGCTGGTTGTGGGTTCCCCCCTCGCCTCTGGGGGTGTTGTGTTGGGAGCTGTGACTTCCTGGTTTTCCCCTCTCGCCCTGCGCCTCTTCCTTGCTTCTGCCGCCACGGCTCTCTCCTCCCTTGTCATGTCTTGCTGGAGGAATACATTTTTTAATTTTCCCACGTTTTTCAGGGAGCTCTTCCTTGATAGGATCCTCTCCTTTGTGTTCTCGTTTGCAAACACTATCTTTATCATTCGGTCTCGGTCTTTGTTGTATTGGCCTAGCCTGAAAACCTTCTCAATGCTATGCTCGGCCCCTTCCATGTCTAGTGCCTTTAGTACTTCATTCACTGCTGCTTTGTCCTTGTCATTCCACTCTGTCCTATTGGTTCCTTCCTGTTCCCTAATACCCACAGCAACCACTGATCTTTTCTTTTCCAGCAGTTGGCTAGTGGAGCGTGCCGCCTCCTGCGAGGTGGCTGCTTTCATGGCCACCTCCATCACTGCAGTCATTACTTCAGAGTTATTTTTTTTAGTATTTCTGCAAATGTTGCTTTTATTGTGGCATTCTCATCCAGAAAACTATTACCACCTTCTCCCTGGGTGGTTTTCTGACTCTCAGCCTCGATACCATTCTCTTTGAGGGTTCTAATCTCCTCCTTTGCTGCTGTCAGCTTTCTTTTCAGGTTGCTTATTTCGTTCTTCATTTCCTGCATCATTTCTTGCATCTCACTCTTGATGTCCTCCAGAAACTGGGCGAACATTTCCTTCATCTCGTCACCTTGGCTCTTTCCTGCTCCCCTGGGACCTCTGGCTGCCATCTTGACCCTGTTGGGATGGGGGAGGGAGAGAGAGAGAGAGGGAGAGAGAGAGAGAGAGAGAGAGAGAGAGAGAGAGAGAGAGAGAGAGAGAGAGAGAGAGAGAGAGAGAGAGAGAGAGAGAGAGAGAGAGAGAGAGAGAGAGAGAGAGAAAGAGAGTGATAAAGGGAGAGATAAATGGGTGGGTGGGGGGGATCCGACCCTTCCACTGAAGTGAGAAGAAGGTAGAAGGGGAGGGGGGGGAGGAGATGGAGAGAGAGGCGGGAGGGAGAGGAGAGGGAGAGAGTGGATGAGGAAGAGAGCGGGTGAGGGAGAGAGCGGGTAAGGGAGAGAGGGGGGGAGGTGTGTGTGTGTGTGTGTGGGCAGAGAGGGAGGGGGAAGGAAAGAGAGGGAGGGGGAGGGAGGGGGAAGGAAAGAGAGGGAGGGAGAGGGGGAGGGAGGGAGGGAGAGAGAGAGAGAGAGAGAGAGAGAGAGAGAGAGAGAGAGAGAGAGAGAGAGAGAGAGAGAGAGAGAGAGAGAGAGAGAGAGAGAGAGAGAGAGAGAGAGAGAGAGAGAGAGAGAGAGAGAGTGAGAGAGAGAGAGAGAGAGAGAGAGAGCAGGAGAGAGAGAGCATCGTGTCTGACTGATGGCGCCAGCTCGGCGCGCTGGCCGGACCCCCTTCCTTCGTGACATCACCTTTGCTACGGGAGGTTTTCATTGGCTCCCGGTGCCACACTGCTGTCGGTGACCAATCCGGTGCCACTGACGTCACACGGTTTTGGCGGTTGATCAGGGAGGTAAGCGCCATCTTGGCTCCCTAAAGGGCCTAAACCACAGGCCAAAATATTACTATTTCACAAATTTCTCGGCTCTCCGAGAACACTTCACTCTCTCCCATATATCAAATTGCAGCCTGCAACGTAGAGAACGCTTGGGAAAAGCAGACATGACTCTTACTGCAGGCGTGGGAGAATTATAAGGGGGGGAACTCCGTCACAATATATATATATATATATATATATATATATATATATATATATATATATATATATATATATATATATATATATATATGCAAACAAGCCTGAATGGTCCCCAGGACTATATACAACTGAAAACTCACACCCCAGAAGTGACTCGAACCCATACTCCCACAACTGGTATGTACAGGGACGCCTTAATCCGCTTGACCATCACGACCGGACATAAGGAAGTGATAGCCGAGGCTATATGAACCACTTCCCCGCCGGCACTCGGATGGTAATCTTGGGCATAGCATTTTATCAAATCACCTCATTCTTTGGGGCACACGTGAGGAACACAAATGCAAACAAGCCTGAATGGTCCCCAGGACTATATACAACTGAAAACTCACACCCCAGAAGTGACTCGAACCCATACTCCCACAACTGGTATGTACAGGGACGCCTTAATCCGCTTGACCATCACGACCGGACATAAGGAAGTGATAGCCGAGGCTATATGAACCACTTCCCCGCCGGCACTCGGATGGTAATCTTGGGCATAGCATTTTATCAAATCACCTCATTCTTTGGGGCACACGTGAGGAACACAAATGCAAACAAGCCTGAATGGTCCCCAGGACTATATACAACTGAAAACTCACACCCCAGAAGTGACTCGAACCCATACTCCCACAACTGGTATGTACAGGGACGCCTTAATCCGCTTGACCATCACGACCGGACATAAGGAAGTGATAGCCGAGGCTATATGAACCACTTCCCCGCCGGCACTCGGATGGTAATCTTGGGCATAGCATTTTATCAAATCACCTCATTCTTTGGGGCACACGTGAGGAACACAAATGCAAACAAGCCTGAATGGTCCCCAGGACTATATACAACTGAAAACTCACACCCCAGAAGTGACTCGAACCCATACTCCCACAACTGGTATGTACAGGGACGCCTTAATCCGCTTGACCATCACGACCGGACATAAGGAAGTGATAGCCGAGGCTATATGAACCACTTCCCCGCCGGCACTCGGATGGTAATCTTGGGCATAGCATTTTATCAAATCACCTCATTCTTTGGGGCACACGTGAGGAACACAAATGCAAACAAGCCTGAATGGTCCCCAGGACTATATACAACTGAAAACTCACACCCCAGAAGTGACTCGAACCCATACTCCCACAACTGGTATGTACAGGGACGCCTTAATCCGCTTGACCATCACGACCGGACATAAGGAAGTGATAGCCGAGGCTATATGAACCACTTCCCCGCCGGCACTCGGATGGTAATCTTGGGCATAGCATTTTATCAAATCACCTCATTCTTTGGGGCACACGTGAGGAACACAAATGCAAACAAGCCTGAATGGTCCCCAGGACTATATACAACTGAAAACTCACACCCCAGAAGTGACTCGAACCCATGCGGAGTGCCGGCGGGGAAGTGGTTCATATAGCCTCGGCTATCACTTCCTTATGTCCGGTCGTGATGGTCAAGCGGATTAAGGCGTCCCTGTACATACCAGTTGTGGGAGTATGGGTTCGAGTCACTTCTGGGGTGTGAGTTTTCAGTTGTATATAGTCCTGGGGACCATTCAGGCTTGTTTGCATTTGTGTTCCTCACGTGTGCCCCAAAGAATGAGGTGATTTGATAAAATGCTATGCCCAAGATTACCATCCGAGTGCCGGCGGGGAAGTGGTTCATATAGCCTCGGCTATCACTTCCTTATGTCCGGTCGTGATGGTCAAGCGGATTAAGGCGTCCCTGTACATACCAGTTGTGGGAGTATGGGTTCGAGTCACTTCTGGGGTGTGAGTTTTCAGTTGTATATAGTCCTGGGGACCATTCAGGCTTGTTTGCATTTGTGTTCCTCACGTGTGCCCCAAAGAATGAGGTGATTTGATAAAATGCTATGCCCAAGATTACCATCCGAGTGCCGGCGGGGAAGTGGTTCATATAGCCTCGGCTATCACTTCCTTATGTCCGGTCGTGATGGTCAAGCGGATTAAGGCGTCCCTGTACATACCAGTTGTGGGAGTATGGGTTCGAGTCACTTCTGGGGTGTGAGTTTTCAGTTGTATATAGTCCTGGGGACCATTCAGGCTTGTTTGCATTTGTGTTCCTCACGTGTGCCCCAAAGAATGAGGTGATTTGATAAAATGCTATGCCCAAGATTACCATCCGAGTGCCGGCGGGGAAGTGGTTCATATAGCCTCGGCTATCACTTCCTTATGTCCGGTCGTGATGGTCAAGCGGATTAAGGCGTCCCTGTACATACCAGTTGTGGGAGTATGGGTTCGAGTCACTTCTGGGGTGTGAGTTTTCAGTTGTATATAGTCCTGGGGACCATTCAGGCTTGTTTGCATTTGTGTTCCTCACGTGTGCCCCAAAGAATGAGGTGATTTGATAAAATGCTATGCCCAAGATTACCATCCGAGTGCCGGCGGGGAAGTGGTTCATATAGCCTCGGCTATCACTTCCTTATGTCCGGTCGTGATGGTCAAGCGGATTAAGGCGTCCCTGTACATACCAGTTGTGGGAGTATGGGTTCGAGTCACTTCTGGGGTGTGAGTTTTCAGTTGTATATAGTCCTGGGGACCATTCAGGCTTGTTTGCATTTGTGTTCCTCACGTGTGCCCCAAAGAATGAGGTGATTTGATAAAATGCTATGCCCAAGATTACCATCCGAGTGCCGGCGGGGAAGTGGTTCATATAGCCTCGGCTATCACTTCCTTATGTCCGGTCGTGATGGTCAAGCGGATTAAGGCGTCCCTGTACATACCAGTTGTGGGAGTATGGGTTCGAGTCACTTCTGGGGTGTGAGTTTTCAGTTGTATATAGTCCTGGGGACCATTCAGGCTTGTTTGCATTTGTGTTCCTCACGTGTGCCCCAAAGAATGAGGTGATTTGATAAAATGCTATGCCCAAGATTACCATCCGAGTGCCGGCGGGGAAGTGGTTCATATAGCCTCGGCTATCACTTCCTTATGTCCGGTCGTGATGGTCAAGCGGATTAAGGCGTCCCTGTACATACCAGTTGTGGGAGTATGGGTTCGAGTCACTTCTGGGGTGTGAGTTTTCAGTTATATATATATATATATATATATATATATATATATGTCGTACCTAGTAGCCAGAACGCACTTCCCAGCCTACTATGCAAGGCCAAATTTGCCTAATAAGCCAAGTTTTCCTGAATTAATATATTTTCTCAAATTTTTTTCTTAAGAAATGATAAAGCTACCCATTTCATTATGTATGAGGTCAATTTTTTTTTATTGGAGTTAAAATTAACGTAGATATATGACCGAACCTAACCAACCCTACCTAACCTAACCTAACCTATCTCTATAGGTTAGGTTAGGTTAGGTAGCCGAAAAAATTAGGTTAGGTTAGGTTAGGTAGTCGAAAAACAATTAATTCATGAAAACTTGGCTTATTAGGCAAATTTGGCCTTGCTTAGTAGGCTGAGAAGTGTGTTCTGGCTATTAGGTACGACATATATATATATATATATATATATATATATATATATATATATATATATATATATATATATATATATATATATATATATATATATATATATATATATGAATGAAAACTCACACCCCAGAAGTGACTCGAACCCATACTCCCAGAAGCAACGCAACTGGTAACTACAGGGCGCCTTAATCCGCTTGACCATCACGGCCGTCAAAAGGAAGTGATAGCCGAGGCTATTTGAGCCACTTCCCCGACGGCAACTCGGATGGTAATCTTGGGCATAGCATTTCACCAAATCACCTCATTCTTTGGGGCACACGTGAGGAACACAAATGCGAACAAGCCTGAATGGTCCCCAGGACTATATGCGAATGAAAACTCACACCCCAGAAATGACTCGAACCCATACTCCCAGAAGCAACGCAACTGGTAACTACAGGGCGCCTTAATCCGCTTGACCATCACGGCCGTCAAAAGGAAGTGATAGCCGAGGCTATTTGAGCCACTTCCCCGACGGCAACTCGGATGGTAATCTTGGGCATAGCATTTCACCAAATCACCTCATTCTTTGGGGCACACGTGAGGAACACAAATGCGAACAAGCCTGAATGGTCCCCAGGACTATATGCGAATGAAAACTCACACCCCAGAAGTGACTCGAACCCATACTCCCAGAAGCAACGCAACTGGTAACTACAGGGCGCCTTAATCCGCTTGACCATCACGGCCGTCAAAAGGAAGTGATAGCCGAGGCTATTTGAGCCACTTCCCCGACGGCAACTCGGATGGTAATCTTGGGCATAGCATTTCACCAAATCACCTCATTCTTTGGGGCACACATGAGGAACACAAATGCGAAATGCGAACGAGCCTCGGCTATCACTTCCTTTTGACGGCCGTGATGGTCAAGCGGATTAAGGCGCCCTGTAGTTACCAGTTGCGTTGCTTCTGGGAGTATGGGTTCGAGTCACTTCTGGGGTGTGAGTTTTCATTCGCATATAGTCCTGGGGACCATTCAGGCTTGTTCGCATTTGTGTTCCTCACATGTGCCCCAAAGAATGAGGTGATTTGGTGAAATGCTATGCCCAAGATTACCATCCGAGTTGCCGTCGGGAAAGTGGCTCAAATAGCCTCGGCTATCACTTCCTTTTGACGGCCGTGATGGTCAAGCGGATTAAGGCGCCCTGTAGTTACCAGTTGCGTTGCTTCTGGGAGTATGGGTTCGAGTCACTTCTGGGGTGTGAGTTTTCATTCGCATATAGTCCTGGGGACCATTCAGGCTTGTTCGCATATATATATATATATATATATATATATATATATATATATATATATATATATATATATATATATATAAGCCTATACTTGCATAAACCACAAGTGAAGATTAACAATCTTTGAACAACACCCACCAGTGGGACTCGAACCCAGAAAGCACAACTACCTTCCAGTAGCTGCCATAACTAGTACGCTTTAACCCACTACACCATCAGACCCTACAAAGAAGTAGAGACTTCGAGATATATATACATCTCAAACATCTCCACTTCCCGAGGGCACCAGATGAGTGTGAGGTTAGTCTGCGTTTTTCGTCAAGCCACTGTCAATGTGAGAGAACTCGTGTCCAGCTTATAAGCCTATACTTGCATAAACCACAAGTGAAGATTAACAATCTTTGGACAACACCCACCAGTGGGACTCGAACCCAGAAAGCACAACTACCTTCCAGTAGCTGCCATAACTAGTACGCTTTAACCCACTACACCATCAGACCCTACAAAGAAGTAGAGACTTCGAGATATATATACATCTCAAACATCTCCACTTCCCGAGGGCACGAGATGAGTGTGAGGTTAGTCTGCATTTTTCGTCAAGCCACTGTCAATGTGAGAGAACTCGTGTCCAGTTTATAAGCCTATACTTGCATAAACCACAAGTGAAGATTAACAATCTTTGGACAACACCCACCAGTGGGACTCGAACCCAGAAAGCAAAACTACCTTCCAGTAGCTGCCATAACTAGTATGCTTTAACCCACTACACCATCAGACCCTACAAAGAAGTAGAGACTTCGAGATATATATACATCTCAAACATCTCCACTTCCCGAGGGCACCAGATGAGTGTGAGGTTAGTCTGCGTTTTTCGTCAAGGCACTGTCAATGTGAGAGAACTCGTGTCCAGCTTATAAGCCTATACTTGCATAAACCACAAGTGAAGATTAACAATCTTTGGACAACACCCACCAGTGGGACTCGAACCCAGAAAGCACCACTATCTTCCAGTAGCTGCCGTAACTAGTACGCTTTAACCCACTACACCATCAGACTCTACAAAGAAGTAGAGACTTCGAGATATATATACGTCTCAAACATCTCCACTTCCCGAGGGCACCAGATGAGTGTGAGGTTAGTCTGCGTTTTTCGTCAAGCCACTGTCAATGTGAGAGATTTCGTGTCCAGCTTATAAGCCTATACTTGCATAAACCACAAGTGAAGATTAACAATCTTTGGGCAACACCCACCAGTGGGACTCGAACCCAGAAAGCACAACTACCTTCCAGTAGCTGCCATAACTAGTACGCTTTAACCCACTACACCATCAGACCCTACAAAGAAGTAGAGACTTCGAGATATATATACATCTCAAACGTCTCCACTTCCCGAGGGCACCAGATGAGTGTGAGGTTAGTCTGCGTTTTTCGTCAAGCCACTGTCAATGTGAGAGAACTCGTGTCCAGCTTATAAGCCTATACTTGCATAAACCACAAGTGAAGATTAACAATCTTTGGACAACACCCACCAGTGGGACTCGAACCCAGAAAGCACAACTACCTTCCAGTAGCTGCCATAACTAGTACGCTTTAACCCACTACACCATCAGACCCTACAAAGAAGTAGAGACTTCGAGATATATATACATCTCAAACATCTCCACTTCCCGAGGGCACGAGATGAGTGTGAGGTTAGTCTGCATTTTTCGTCAAGCCACTGTCAATGTGAGAGAACTCGTGTCCAGTTTATAAGCCTATACTTGCATAAACCACAAGTGAAGATTAACAATCTTTGGACAACACCCACCAGTGGGACTCGAACCCAGAAAGCAAAACTACCTTCCAGTAGCTGCCATAACTAGTATGCTTTAACCCACTACACCATCAGACCCTACAAAGAAGTAGAGACTTCGAGATATATATACATCTCAAACATCTCCACTTCCCGAGGGCACCAGATGAGTGTGAGGTTAGTCTGCGTTTTTCGTCAAGGCACTGTCAATGTGAGAGAACTCGTGTCCAGCTTATAAGCCTATACTTACATAAACCACAAGTGAAGATTAACAATCTTTGGACAACACCCACCAGTGGGACTCGAACCCAGAAAGCACCACTATCTTCCAGTAGCTGCCGTAACTAGTACGCTTTAACCCACTACACCATCAGACTCTACAAAGAAGTAGAGACTTCGAGATATATATACGTCTCAAACATCTCCACTTCCCGAGGGCACCAGATGAGTGTGAGGTTAGTCTGCGTTTTTCGTCAAGCCACTGTCAATGTGAGAGATTTCGTGTCCAGCTTATAAGCCTATACTTGCATAAACCACAAGTGAAGATTAACAATCTTTGGGCAACACCCACCAGTGGGACTCGAACCCAGAAAGCACAACTACCTTCCAGTAGCTGCCATACCTAGTACGCTTTAACCCACTACACCATCAGACCCTACAAAGAAGTAGAGACTTCGAGATATATATACATCTCAAACGTCTCCACTTCCCGAGGGCACCAGATGAGTGTGAGGTTAGCCTGCGTTTTTGGTCAAGCCACTGTCAATGTGAGAGAACTCGTGTCCAGCTTATAAGCCTATACTTGCATAAACCACAAGTGAAGATTAACAATCTTTGGACAACACCCAACAGTGGGACTCGAACCCAGAAAGCACAACTACCTTCCAGTAGCTGCCATAACCCACTACACCATCGGACCCTACAAAGAAGTAGAGACTTCGAGATATATATACATCTCAAACATCTCCACTTCCCGAAGCCACCAGATGAGTGTGAGGTTAGTCTGCGTTTTTCGTCAAGCCACTGTCAATGTGAGAGAACTCGTGTCCAGCTTATAAGCCTATACTTGCATAAACTGCAAGTGAAGATTAACAATCTTTGGACAACACCCACCAGTGGGACTCGAACCCAGAAAGCACAACTACCTTCCAGTAGCTGCCATAACTAGTACGCTTTAACCCACTACACCATCAGACCCTACAAAGAAGTAGAGACTTCGAGAAATTTATACATCTCAAATGTCTCTACTTCCCGAGGGCACCAGATGAGTGTGAGGTTAGTCTGCGTTTGTCGTCAAGCCACTGTCATTGTGAGAGAACTCGTGTCCAGCTTATAAGCCTATACTTGCATAAACTACAAGTGAAGATTAACATTCTTTGGACAACACCCACCAGTGGGACTCGAACCCAGAAAGCACAACTACCTTCCAGTAGCTGCCATAACTAGTACGCTTTAACCGACTACACCATCAGACCCTACAAAGAAGTAGACTTCGAGATATATATACATCTCAAACATCTCCACTTCCCGAGGGCACCAAATGAGTGTGAGGTTAGTCTGCGTTTTTCGTGAAGCCACTGTCAATGTGAGAGAACTCGTGTCCAGCTTATAAGCCTATACTTGCATAAACCACAAGAGAAGATTAACAATCTTTGGACAACACCCACCAGTGGGACTCGAACCCAGAAAGCACAACTACCTTCCAGTAGCTGCCATAACTAGTACGCTTTAACCCACTACACCATCAGACCCTACAAAGAAGTAGAGACTTCGAGATATATATACATCTCAAACATCTGCACTTCCCTAGATCACCAGATGAGTGTGAGGTTAGTCTGCGTTTTTCGTCAAGCGACTGTCAATGTGAGAGAACTCGTGTCCAGCTTATAAGCCAATACTTGCATAAACCACAAGTGAAGATTAACAATCTTTGGACAACACCCACCAGTGGGACTCGAACCCAGAAAGCACAACTACCTTCCAGTAGCTGCCATAACTAGTACGCTTTAACCCACTACACCATCAGACCCTACAAAGAAGTAGAGACTTCGAGAAATATATACATCTCAAATGTCTCCACTTCCCGAGGGCACCAGATGAGTGTGAGGTTAGTCTGCGTTTTTCGTCAAGCCACTGTCATTGTGAGAGAACTCGTGTCCAGCTTATAAGCCTATATTTGCATAAACTACAAGTGAAGATTAACAATCTTTGGACAACACCCACCAGTGGGACTCGAACCCAGAAAGCACAACTACCTTCCAGTAGCTGCCATAACTAGTACGCTTAAACCGACTACACCATCAGACCCTACAAAGAAGTAGAGACTTCGAGATATATATACATCTCAAACATCTCCACTTCCCGAGGGCACCAGATGAGTGTGAGGTTAGTCTGCGTTTTTCGTCAAGCCACTGTCAATGTGAGAGAACTCGTGTCCAGCTTATAAGCCTATACTTGCATTAATCACAAGTGAAGATTAACAATCTTTGGACAACACCCACCAGTGGGACTCGAACCCAGAAAGCACAACTACCTTCCAGTAACTGCTATAACTAGTACGCTTTAACCCACTACACCATCAGACCCTACAAAGAATAAGAGACTTCGAGATATATATACATCTCAAACATCTCCACTTCCCGAGGGCACCAGATGAGTGTGAGGTTAGTCTGCGTTTTTCGTCAAGCCACTGTCAATGTGAGAGAACTCGTGTCCAGCTTATAAGCCTATACTTGCATAAACCACAAGTGAAGATTAACAATCTTTGGACAACACCCACCAGTGGGACTCGAACCCAGAAAGCACAACTACCTTCCAGTAGCTGCCATAACTAGTACGCTTTAACCCACTACACCATCAGACCCTACAAAGAAGTAGAGACTACGAGATATATATACATCTCAAACATCTCCACTTCCCTAGATCACCAGATGAGTGTGAGGTTAGTCTGCGTTTTTCGTCAAGCGACTGTCAATGTGAGAGAACTCGTGTCCAGCTTATAAGCCTATACTTGCATAAACCACAAGTGAAGATTAACAATCTTTGGACAACACCCACCAGTGGGACTCGAACCCAGAAAGCACAACTACCTTCCAGTAGCTGCCATAACTAGTATGCTTTAACCCACTACACCATCAGACCCTACAAAGAAGTAGACTTCGAGATATATATACATCTCAAACATCTCCACTTCCCGAGGGCACCAGATGAGTGTGAGGTTAGTCTGCGTTTTTCGTCAAGCCACTGTCAATGTGAGAGATTTCTTGTCCAGCTTATAAGCCTATACTTGCATAAACCACAAGTGAAGATTAACAATCTTTGGACAACACCCACCAGTGGGACTCGAACCCAGAAAGCACAACTACCTTCCAGTAGCTGCCATAACTAGTACGCTTTAACCCACTACACCATCAGACCCTACAAAGAAGTAGAGACTTCGAGATATATATACATCTCAAACATCTGCACTTCCCTAGATCACCAGATGAGTGTGAGGTTAGTCTGCGTTTTTCGTCAAGCGACTGTCAATGTGAGAGAACTCGTGTCCAGCTTATAAGCCTATACTTGCATAAACCACAAGTGAAGATTAACAATCTTTGGACAACACCCACCAGTGGGACTCGAACCCAGAAAGCACAACTACCTTCCAGTAGCTGCCATAACTAGTACGCTTTAACCCACTACACCATCAGACCCTACAAAGAAGTAGAGACTTCGAGAAATATATACATCTCAAATGTCTCCACTTCCCGAGGGCACCAGATGAGTGTGAGGTTAGTCTGCGTTTTTCGTCAAGCCACTGTCATTGTGAGAGAACTCGTGTCCAGCTTATAAGCCTATACTTGCATAAACTACAAGTAAAGATTAACAATCTTTGGACAACACCCACCAGTGGGACTCGAACCCAGAAAGCACAACTACCTTCCAGTAGCTGCCATAACTAGTACGCTTAAACCGACTACACCATCAGACCCTACAAAGAAGTAGAGACTTCGAGATATATATACATCTCAAACATCTCCACTTCCCGAGGGCACCAGATGAGTGTGAGGTTAGTCTGCGTTTTTCATCAAGCCACTGTCAATGTGAGAGAACTCGTGTCCAGCTTATAAGCCTATACTTGCATTAATCACAAGTGAAGATTAACAATCTTTGGACAACACCCACCAGTGGGACTCGAACCCAGAAAGCACAACTACCTTCCAGTAACTGCTATAACTAGTACGCTTTAACCCACTACACCATCAGACCCTACAAAGAAGTAGAGACTTCGAGATATATATACATCTCAAACATCTCCACTTCCCGAGGGCACCAGATGAGTGTGAGGTTAGTCTGCGTTTTTCGTCAAGCCACTGTCAATGTGAGAGAACTCGTGTCCAGCTTATAAGCCTATACTTGCATAAACCACAAGTGAAGATTAACAATCTTTGGACAACACCCACCAGTGGGACTCGAACCCAGAAAGCACAACTACCTTCCAGTAGCTGCCATAACCCACTACACCATCGGACCCTACAAAGAAGTAGAGACTTCGAGATATATATACTTCTCAAACATCTCCACTTCCCGAGGGCAACAGATGAGTGTGAGGTTAGTCTGCGTTTTTCGTCAAGCCACTGTCAATGTGAGAGAACTCGTGTCCAGCTTATAAGCCTATACTTGCAATAATCACAAGTGAAGATTAACAATCTTTGGACAACACCCACCAGTGGGACTCGAAGCCAGAAAGCACAACTACCTTCCAGTAGCTGCCATAACTAGTACGCTTTAACCCACTACACCATCAGACCCTACAAAGAAGTAGAGACTTCGAGAAATATATACATCTCAAATGTCTCCACTTCCCGAGGGCACCAGATGAGTGTGAGGTTAGTCTGCGTTTTTCGTCAAGCCACTGTCATTGTGAGAGAACTCGTGTCCAGCTTATAAGCCTATACTTGCATAAACTACAAGTGAAGATTAACAATCTTTGGACAACACCCACCAGTGGGACTCGAACCCAGAAAGCACAACTACCTTCCAGTAGCTGCCATAACTAGTACGCTTTAACCGACTACACCATCAGACCCTACAAAGAAGTAGAGACTTCGAGATATATATACATCTCAAACATCTCCACTTCCCGAGGGCACCAGATGAGTGTGAGGTTAGTCTGCGTTTTTCGTCAAGCCACTGTCAATGTGAGAGAACTCGTGTCCAGCTTATAAGCCTATACTTGCATTAATCACAAGTGAAGATTAACAATCTTTGGACAACACCCACCAGTGGGACTCGAACCCAGAAAGCACAACTACCTTCCAGTAACTGCTATAACTAGTACGCTTTAACCCACTACACCATCAGACCCTACAAAGAATAAGAGACTTCGAGATATATATACATCTCAAACATCTCCACTTCCCGAGGGCACCAGATGAGTGTGAGGTTAGTCTGCGTTTTTCGTCAAGCCACTGTCAATGTGAGAGAACTCGTGTCCAGCTTATAAGCCTATACTTGCATAAACCACAAGTGAAGATTAACAATCTTTGGACAACACCCACCAGTGGGACTCGAACCCAGAAAGCACAACTACCTTCCAGTAGCTGCCATAACTAGTACGCTTTAACCGACTACACCATCAGACCCTACAAAGAAGTAGAGACTTCGAGATATATATACATCTCAAACATCTGCACTTCCCTAGATCACCAGATGAGTGTGAGGTTAGTCTGCGTTTTTCGTCAAGCGACTGTCAATGTGAGAGAACTCGTGTCCAGCTTATAAGCCTATACTTGCATAAACCACAAGTGAAGATTAACAATCTTTGGACAACACCCACCAGTGGGACTCGAACCCAGAAAGCACAACTACCTTCCAGTAGCTGCCATAACTAGTACGCTTTAACCCACTACACCATCAGACCCTACAAAGAAGTAGAGACTTCGAGAAATATATACATCTCAAATGTCTCCACTTCCCGAGGGCACCAGATGAGTGTGAGGTTAGTCTGCGTTTTTCGTCAAGCCACTGTCATTGTGAGAGAACTCGTGTCCAGCTTATAAGCCTATACTTGCATAAACTACAAGTGAAGATTAACAATCTTTGGACAACACCCACCAGTGGGACTCGAACCCAGAAAGCACAACTACCTTCCAGTAGCTGCCATAACTAGTACGCTTTAACCGACTACACCATCAGACCCTACAAAGAAGTAGAGACTTCGAGATATATATACATCTCAAACATCTGCACTTCCCGAGGGCACCAGATGAGTGTGAGGTTAGTCTGCGTTTTTCGTCAAGCCACTGTCAATGTGAGAGAACTCGTGTCCAGCTTATAAGCCTATACTTGCATTAATCACAAGTGAAGATTAACAATCTTTGGACAACACCCACCAGTGGGACTCGAACCCAGAAAGCACAACTACCTTCCAGTAACTGCTATAACTAGTACGCTTTAACCCACTACACCATCAGACCCTACAAAGAATAAGAGACTTCGAGATATATATACATCTCAAACATCTCCACTTCCCGAGGGCACCAGATGAGTGTGAGGTTAGTCTGCGTTTTTCGTCAAGCCACTGTCAATGTGAGAGAACTCGTGTCCAGCTTATAAGCCTATACTTGCATAAACCACAAGTGAAGATTAACAATCTTTGGACAACACCCACCAGTGGGACTCGAACCCAGAAAGCACAACTACCTTCCAGTAGCTGCCATAACTAGTACGCTTTAACCCACTACACCATCAGACCCTACAAAGAAGTAGAGACTTCGAGATATATATACATCTCAAACATCTCCACTTCCCTAGATCACCAGATGAGTGTGAGGTTAGTCTGCGTTTTTCGTCAAGCGACTGTCAATGTGAGAGAACTCGTGTCCAGCTTATAAGCCTATACTTGCATAAACCACAAGTGAAGATTAACAATCTTTGGACAACACCCACCAGTGGGACTCGAACCCAGAAAGCACAACTACCTTCCAGTAGCTGCCATAACTAGTACGCTTTAACCCACTACACCATCAGACCCTACAAAGAAGTAGAGACTTCGAGATATGTATACATCTCAAACATCTCCACTTCCCGAGGGCACCAGATGAGTGTGAGGTTAGTCTGCGTTTTTCGTCAAGCCACTGTCAATGTGAGAGATTTCTTGTCCAGCTTATAAGCCTATACTTGCATAAACCACAAGTGAAGATTAACAATCTTTGGACAACACCCACCAGTGGGACTCGAACCCAGAAAGCACAACTACCTTCCAGTAGCTGCCATAACTAGTACGCTTTAACCCACTACACCATCAGACCCTACAAAGAAGTAGAGACTTCGAGATATATTTACATCTCAAACGTCTCCACTTCCCGAGGGCACCAGATGAGTGTGAGGTTAGTCTGCGTTTTTCGTCAAGCCACTGTCAATGTGAGAGAACTCGTGTCCAGCTTATAAGCCTATACTTGCATAAACCACAAGTGAAGATTAACAATCTTTGGACAACACCCACCAGTGGGACTCGAACCCAGAAAGCACAACTACCTTCCAGTAGCTGCCATAACCCACTACACCATCGGACCCTACAAAGAAGTAGAGACTTCGAGATATATATACATCTCAAACATCTCCACTTCCCGAGGGCAACAGATGAGTGTGAGGTTAGTCTGCGTTTTTCGTCAAGCCACTGTCAATGTGAGAGAACTCGTGTCCAGCTTATAAGCCTATACTTGCAATAATCACAAGTGAAGATTAACAATCTTTGGACAACACCCACCAGTGGGACTCGAAGCCAGAAAGCACAACTACCTTCCAGTAGCTGCCATAACTAGTACGCTTTAACCCACTACACCATCAGACCCTACAAAGAAGTAGAGACTTCGAGAAATATATACATCTCAAATGTCTCCACTTCCCGAGGGCACCAGATGAGTGTGAGGTTAGTCTGCGTTTTTCGTCAAGCCACTGTCATTGTGAGAGAACTCGTGTCCAGCTTATAAGCCTATACTTGCATAAACTACAAGTGAAGATTAACAATCTTTGGACAACACCCACCAGTGGGACTCGAACCCAGAAAGCACAACTACCTTCCAGTAGCTGCCATAACTAGTACGCTTTAACCCACTACACCATCAGACCCTACAAAGAAGTAGAGACTTCGAGATATATATACATCTCAAACATCTCCACTTCCCGAGGGCACCAGATGAGTGTGAGGTTAGTCTGCGTTTTTCGTCAAGCCACTGTCAATGTGAGAGATTTCTTGTCCAGCTTATAAGCCTATACTTGCATAAACCACAAGTGAAGATTAACAATCTTTGGACAACACCCACCAGTGGGACTCGAACCCAGAAAGCACAACTACCTTCCAGTAGCTGCCATAACTAGTACGCTTTAACCCACTACACCATCAGACCCTACAAAGAAGTAGAGACTTCGAGATATATTTACATCTCAAACGTCTCCACTTCCCGAGGGCACCAGATGAGTGTGAGGTTAGTCTGCGTTTTTCGTCAAGCCACTGTCAATGTGAGAGAACTCGTGTCCAGCTTATAAGCCTATACTTGCATAAACCACAAGTGAAGATTAACAATCTTTGGACAACACCCACCAGTGGGACTCGAACCCAGAAAGCACAACTACCTTCCAGTAGCTGCCATAACCCACTACACCATCGGACCCTACAAAGAAGTAGAGACTTCGAGATATATATACATCTCAAACATCTCCACTTCCCGAGGGCACCAGATGAGTGTGAGGTTAGTCTGCGTTTTTCGTCAAGCCACTGTCAATGTGAGAGAACTCGTGTCCAGCTTATAAGCCTATACTTGCATTAATCACAAGTGAAGATTAACAATCTTTGGACAACACCCACCAGTGGGACTCGAACCCAGAAAGCACAACTACCTTCCAGTAACTGCTATAACTAGTACGCTTTAACCCACTACACCATCAGACCCTACAAAGAATAAGAGACTTCGAGATATATATACATCTCAAACATCTCCACTTCCCGAGGGCACGAGATGAGTGTGAGGTTAGTCTGCATTTTTCGTCAAGCCACTGTAAATGTGAGAGAACTCGTGTCCAGTTTATAAGTCTATACTTGCATAAACCACAAGTGAAGATTAACAATCTTTGGACAACACCCACCAGTGGGACTCGAACCCAGAAAGCACAACTACCTTCCAGTAGCTGCCATAACTAGTATGCTTTAACCCACTACACCATCAGACCCTACAAAGAAGTAGAGACTTCGAGATATATATACATCTCAAACATCTCCACTTCCCGAGGGCACCAGATGAGTGTGAGGTTAGTCTGCGTTTTTCGTCAACGCACTGTCAATGCGAGAGAACTCGTGTCCAGCTTATAAGCCTATACTTGCATAAACCACAAGTGAAGATTAACAATCTTTGGACAACACCCACCAGTGGGACTCGAACCCAGAAATCACCACTATCTTCCAGTAGCTGCCGTAACTAGTACGCTTTAACCCACTACACCATCAGACTCTACAAAGAAGTAGAGACTTCGAGATATATATACGTCTCAAACATCTCCACTTCCCGAGGGCACCAGATGAGTGTGAGGTTAGTCTGCGTTTTTCGTCAAGCCACTGTCAATGTGAGAGATTTCGTGTCCAGCTTATAAGCCTATACTTGCATAAACCACAAGTGAAGATTAACAATCTTTGGGCAACACCCACCAGTGGGACTCGAACCCAGAAAGCACAACTACCTTCCATTAGCTGCCATAACTAGTACGCTTTAACCCACTACACCATCAGACCCTACAAAGAAGTAGAGACTTCGAGATATATATACATCTCAAACATCTCCACTTCCCGAGGGCACCAGATGAGTGTGAGGTTAGTCTGCGTTTTTCGTCAAGCCACTGTCAATGTGAGAGAACTCGTGTCCAGCTTATAAGCCTATACTTGCATTAATCACAAGTGAAGATTAACAATCTTTGGACAACACCCACCAGTGGGACTCGAACCCAGAAAGCACAACTACCTTCCAGTAACTGCTATAACTAGTACGCTTTAACCCACTACACCATCAGACCCTACAAAGAATAAGAGACTTCGAGATATATATACATCTCAAACATCTCCACTTCCCGAGGGCACCAGATGAGTGTGAGGTTAGTCTGCGTTTTTCGTCAAGCCACTGTCAATGTGAGAGAACTCGTGTCCAGCTTATAAGCCTATACTTGCATAAACCACAAGTGAAGATTAACAATCTTTGGACAACACCCACCAGTGGGACTCGAACCCAGAAAGCACAACTACCTTCCAGTAGCTGCCATAACTAGTACGCTTTAACCCACTACACCATCAGACCCTACAAAGAAGTAGAGACTTCGAGATATATATACATCTCAAACATCTGCACTTCCCTAGATCACCAGATGAGTGTGAGGTTAGTCTGCGTTTTTCGTCAAGCGACTGTCAATGTGAGAGAACTCGTGTCCAGCTTATAAGCCTATACTTGCATAAACCACAAGTGAAGATTAACAATCTTTGGACAACACCCACCAGTGGGACTCGAACCCAGAAAGCACAACTACCTTCCAGTAGCTGCCATAACTAGTACGCTTTAACCCACTACACCATCAGACCCTACAAAGAAGTAGAGACTTCGAGAAATATATACATCTCAAATGTCTCCACTTCCCGAGGGCACCAGATGAGTGTGAGGTTAGTCTGCGTTTTTCGTCAAGCCACTGTCATTGTGAGAGAACTCGTGTCCAGCTTATAAGCCTATACTTGCATAAACTACAAGTGAAGATTAACAATCTTTGGACAACACCCACCAGTGGGACTCGAACCCAGAAAGCACAACTACCTTCCAGTAGCTGCCATAACTAGTACGCTTTAACCGACTACACCATCAGACCCTACAAAGAAGTAGAGACTTCGAGATATATATACATCTCAAACATCTGCACTTCCCGAGGGCACCAGATGAGTGTGAGGTTAGTCTGCGTTTTTCGTCAAGCCACTGTCAATGTGAGAGAACTCGTGTCCAGCTTATAAGCCTATACTTGCATTAATCACAAGTGAAGATTAACAATCTTTGGACAACACCCACCAGTGGGACTCGAACCCAGAAAGCACAACTACCTTCCAGTAACTGCTATAACTAGTACGCTTTAACCCACTACACCATCAGACCCTACAAAGAATAAGAGACTTCGAGATATATATACATCTCAAACATCTCCACTTCCCGAGGGCACCAGATGAGTGTGAGGTTAGTCTGCGTTTTTCGTCAAGCCACTGTCAATGTGAGAGAACTCGTGTCCAGCTTATAAGCCTATACTTGCATAAACCACAAGTGAAGATTAACAATCTTTGGACAACACCCACCAGTGGGACTCGAACCCAGAAAGCACAACTACCTTCCAGTAGCTGCCATAACTAGTACGCTTTAACCCACTACACCATCAGACCCTACAAAGAAGTAGAGACTTCGAGATATATATACATCTCAAACATCTCCACTTCCCTAGATCACCAGATGAGTGTGAGGTTAGTCTGCGTTTTTCGTCAAGCGACTGTCAATGTGAGAGAACTCGTGTCCAGCTTATAAGCCTATACTTGCATAAACCACAAGTGAAGATTAACAATCTTTGGACAACACCCACCAGTGGGACTCGAACCCAGAAAGCACAACTACCTTCCAGTAGCTGCCATAACTAGTACGCTTTAACCCACTACACCATCAGACCCTACAAAGAAGTAGAGACTTCGAGATATGTATACATCTCAAACATCTCCACTTCCCGAGGGCACCAGATGAGTGTGAGGTTAGTCTGCGTTTTTCGTCAAGCCACTGTCAATGTGAGAGATTTCTTGTCCAGCTTATAAGCCTATACTTGCATAAACCACAAGTGAAGATTAACAATCTTTGGACAACACCCACCAGTGGGACTCGAACCCAGAAAGCACAACTACCTTCCAGTAGCTGCCATAACTAGTACGCTTTAACCCACTACACCATCAGACCCTACAAAGAAGTAGAGACTTCGAGATATATTTACATCTCAAACGTCTCCACTTCCCGAGGGCACCAGATGAGTGTGAGGTTAGTCTGCGTTTTTCGTCAAGCCACTGTCAATGTGAGAGAACTCGTGTCCAGCTTATAAGCCTATACTTGCATAAACCACAAGTGAAGATTAACAATCTTTGGACAACACCCACCAGTGGGACTCGAACCCAGAAAGCACAACTACCTTCCAGTAGCTGCCATAACCCACTACACCATCGGACCCTACAAAGAAGTAGAGACTTCGAGATATATATACATCTCAAACATCTCCACTTCCCGAGGGCAACAGATGAGTGTGAGGTTAGTCTGCGTTTTTCGTCAAGCCACTGTCAATGTGAGAGAACTCGTGTCCAGCTTATAAGCCTATACTTGCAATAATCACAAGTGAAGATTAACAATCTTTGGACAACACCCACCAGTGGGACTCGAAGCCAGAAAGCACAACTACCTTCCAGTAGCTGCCATAACTAGTACGCTTTAACCCACTACACCATCAGACCCTACAAAGAAGTAGAGACTTCGAGAAATATATACATCTCAAATGTCTCCACTTCCCGAGGGCACCAGATGAGTGTGAGGTTAGTCTGCGTTTTTCGTCAAGCCACTGTCATTGTGAGAGAACTCGTGTCCAGCTTATAAGCCTATACTTGCATAAACTACAAGTGAAGATTAACAATCTTTGGACAACACCCACCAGTGGGACTCGAACCCAGAAAGCACAACTACCTTCCAGTAGCTGCCATAACTAGTACGCTTTAACCCACTACACCATCAGACCCTACAAAGAAGTAGAGACTTCGAGATATATATACATCTCAAACATCTCCACTTCCCGAGGGCACCAGATGAGTGTGAGGTTAGTCTGCGTTTTTCGTCAAGCCACTGTCAATGTGAGAGATTTCTTGTCCAGCTTATAAGCCTATACTTGCATAAACCACAAGTGAAGATTAACAATCTTTGGACAACACCCACCAGTGGGACTCGAACCCAGAAAGCACAACTACCTTCCAGTAGCTGCCATAACTAGTACGCTTTAACCCACTACACCATCAGACCCTACAAAGAAGTAGAGACTTCGAGATATATTTACATCTCAAACGTCTCCACTTCCCGAGGGCACCAGATGAGTGTGAGGTTAGTCTGCGTTTTTCGTCAAGCCACTGTCAATGTGAGAGAACTCGTGTCCAGCTTATAAGCCTATACTTGCATAAACCACAAGTGAAGATTAACAATCTTTGGACAACACCCACCAGTGGGACTCGAACCCAGAAAGCACAACTACCTTCCAGTAGCTGCCATAACCCACTACACCATCGGACCCTACAAAGAAGTAGAGACTTCGAGATATATATACATCTCAAACATCTCCACTTCCCGAGGGCACCAGATGAGTGTGAGGTTAGTCTGCGTTTTTCGTCAAGCCACTGTCAATGTGAGAGAACTCGTGTCCAGCTTATAAGCCTATACTTGCATTAATCACAAGTGAAGATTAACAATCTTTGGACAACACCCACCAGTGGGACTCGAACCCAGAAAGCACAACTACCTTCCAGTAACTGCTATAACTAGTACGCTTTAACCCACTACACCATCAGACCCTACAAAGAATAAGAGACTTCGAGATATATATACATCTCAAACATCTCCACTTCCCGAGGGCACGAGATGAGTGTGAGGTTAGTCTGCATTTTTCGTCAAGCCACTGTAAATGTGAGAGAACTCGTGTCCAGTTTATAAGTCTATACTTGCATAAACCACAAGTGAAGATTAACAATCTTTGGACAACACCCACCAGTGGGACTCGAACCCAGAAAGCACAACTACCTTCCAGTAGCTGCCATAACTAGTATGCTTTAACCCACTACACCATCAGACCCTACAAAGAAGTAGAGACTTCGAGATATATATACATCTCAAACATCTCCACTTCCCGAGGGCACCAGATGAGTGTGAGGTTAGTCTGCGTTTTTCGTCAACGCACTGTCAATGCGAGAGAACTCGTGTCCAGCTTATAAGCCTATACTTGCATAAACCACAAGTGAAGATTAACAATCTTTGGACAACACCCACCAGTGGGACTCGAACCCAGAAAGCACCACTATCTTCCAGTAGCTGCCGTAACTAGTACGCTTTAACCCACTACACCATCAGACTCTACAAAGAAGTAGAGACTTCGAGATATATATACGTCTCAAACATCTCCACTTCCCGAGGGCACCAGATGAGTGTGAGGTTAGTCTGCGTTTTTCGTCAAGCCACTGTCAATGTGAGAGATTTCGTGTCCAGCTTATAAGCCTATACTTGCATAAACCACAAGTGAAGATTAACAATCTTTGGGCAACACCCACCAGTGGGACTCGAACCCAGAAAGCACAACTACCTTCCATTAGCTGCCATAACTAGTACGCTTTAACCCACTACACCATCAGACCCTACAAAGAAGTAGAGACTTCGAGATATATATACATCTCAAACGTCTCCACTTCCCGAGGGCACCAGATGAGTGTGAGGTTAGCCTGCGTTTTTGGTCAAGCCACTGTCAATGTGAGAGAACTCGTGTCCAGCTTATAAGCCTATACTTGCATAAACTACAAGTGAAGATTAACAATCTTTAGACAACACCCACCAGTGGGACTCGAACCCAGAAAGCACAACTACCTTCCAGTAGCTGCCATAACCCACTACACCATCGGACCCTACAAAGAAGTAGAGACTTCGAGATATATATACATCTCAAACATCTCCACTTCCCGAAGCCACCAGATGAGTGTGAGGTTAGTCTGCGTTTTTCGTCAAGCCACTGTCAATGTGAGAGAACTCGTGTCCAGCTTATAAGCCTATACTTGCATAAACTGCAAGTGAAGATTAACAATCTTTGGACAACACCCACCAGTGGGACTCGAACCCAGAAAGCACAACTACCTTCCAGTAGCTGCCATAACTAGTACGCTTTAACCCATTACACCATCAGACCCTACAAAGAAGTTGAGACTTCGAGAAATATATACATCTCAAATGTCTCTACTTCCCGAGGGCACCAGATGAGTGTGAGGTTAGTCTGCGTTTGTCGTCAAGCCACTGTCATTGTGAGAGAACTCGTGTCCAGCTTATAAGCCTATACTTGCATAAACTACAAGTGAAGATTAACAATCTTTGGACAACACCCACCAGTGGGACTCGAACCCAGAAAGCACAACTACCTTCCAGTAGCTGCCATAACTAGTACGCTTTAACCGACTACACCATCAGACCCTACAAAGAAGTAGAGACTTCGAGATATATATACATCTCAAACATCTGCACTTCCCGAGGGCACCAGATGAGTGTGAGGTTAGTCTGCGTTTTTCGTCAAGCCACTGTCAATGTGAGAGAACTCGTGTCCAGCTTATAAGCCTATACATGCATTAATCACAAGTGAAGATTAACAATCTTTGGACAACACCCACCAGTGGGACTCGAACCAAGAAAGCACAACTACCTTCCAGTAACTGCTATAACTAGTACGCTTTAACCCACTACACCATCAGACCCTACAAAGAATAAGAGACTTCGAGATATATATACATCTCAAACATCTCCACTTCCCGAGGGCACCAGATGAGTGTGAGGTTAGTCTGCGTTTTTCGTCAAGCCACTGTCAATGTGAGAGAACTCGTGTCCAGCTTATAAGCCTATACTTGCATAAACCACAAGTGAAGATTAACAATCTTTGGACAACACCCATCAGTGGGACTCGAACCCAGAAAGCACAACTACCTTCCAGTAGCTGCCATAACTAGTACGCTTTAACCCACTACACCATCAGACCCTACAAAGAAGTAGAGACTTCGAGATATATATACATCTCAAACATCTCCACTTCCCTAGATCACCAGATGAGTGTGAGGTTAGTCTGCGTTTTTCGTCAAGCGACTGTCAATGTGAGAGAACTCGTGTCCAGCTTATAAGCCTATACTTGCATAAACCACAAGTGAAGATTAACAATCTTTGGACAACACCCACCAGTGGGACTCGAACCCAGAAAGCACAACTACCTTCCAGTAGCTGCCATAACTAGTACGCTTTAACCCACTACACCATCAGACCCTACAAAGAAGTAGAGACTTCGAGATATATATACATCTCAAACATCTCCACTTCCCGAGGGCACCAGATGAGTGTGAGGTTAGTCTGCGTTTTTCGTCAAGCCACTGTCAATGTGAGAGATTTCTTGTCCAGCTTATAAGCCTATACTTGCATAAACCACAAGTGAAGATTAACAATCTTTGGACAACACCCACCAGTGGGACTCGAACCCAGAAAGCACAACTACCTTCCAGTAGCTGCCATAACTAGTACGCTTTAACCCACTACACCATCAGACCCTACAAAGAAGTAGAGACTTCGAGATATATTTACATCTCAAACGTCTCCACTTCCCGAGGGCACCAGATGAGTGTGAGGTTAGTCTGCGTTTTTCGTCAAGCCACTGTCAATGTGAGAGAACTCGTGTCCAGCTTATAAGCCTATACTTGCATAAACCACAAGTGAAGATTAACAATCTTTGGACAACACCCACCAGTGGGACTCGAACCCAGAAAGCACAACTACCTTCCAGTAGCTGCCATAACCCACTACACCATCGGACCCTACAAAGAAGTAGAGACTTCGAGATATATATACATCTCAAACATCTCCACTTCCCGAGGGCAACAGATGAGTGTGAGGTTAGTCTGCGTTTTTCGTCAAGCCACTGTCAATGTGAGAGAACTCGTGTCCAGCTTATAAGCCTATACTTGCAATAATCACAAGTGAAGATTAACAATCTTTGGACAACACCCACCAGTGGGACTCGAAGCCAGAAAGCACAACTACCTTCCAGTAGCTGCCATAACTAGTACGCTTTAACCCACTACACCATCAGACCCTACAAAGAAGTAGAGACTTCGAGAAATATATACATCTCAAATGTCTCCACTTCCCGAGGGCACCAGATGAGTGTGAGGTTAGTCTGCGTTTTTCGTCAAGCCACTGTCATTGTGAGAGAACTCGTGTCCAGCTTATAAGCCTATACTTGCATAAACTACAAGTGAAGATTAACAATCTTTGGACAACACCCACCAGTGGGACTCGAACCCAGAAAGCACAACTACCTTCCAGTAGCTGCCATAACTAGTACGCTTTAACCGACTACACCATCAGACCCTACAAAGAAGTAGAGACTTCGAGATATATATACATCTCAAACATCTCCACTTCCCGAGGGCACCAGATGAGTGTGAGGTTAGTCTGCGTTTTTCGTCAAGCCACTGTCAATGTGAGAGAACTCGTGTCCAGCTTATAAGCCTATACTTGCATTAATCACAAGTGAAGATTAACAATCTTTGGACAACACCCACCAGTGGGACTCGAACCCAGAAAGCACAACTACCTTCCAGTAACTGCTATAACTAGTACGCTTTAACCCACTACACCATCAGACCCTACAAAGAATAAGAGACTTCGAGATATATATACATCTCAAACATCTCCACTTCCCGAGGGCACCAGATGAGTGTGAGGTTAGTCTGCGTTTTTCGTCAACGCACTGTCAATGCGAGAGAACTCGTGTCCAGCTTATAAGCCTATACTTGCATAAACCACAAGTGAAGATTAACAATCTTTGGACAACACCCACCAGTGGGACTCGAACCCAGAAAGCACCACTATCTTCCAGTAGCTGCCGTAACTAGTACGCTTTAACCCACTACACCATCAGACTCTACAAAGAAGTAGAGACTTCGAGATATATATACGTCTCAAACATCTTCACTTCCCGAGGGCACCAGATGAGTGTGAGGTTAGTCTGCGTTTTTCGTCAAGCCACTGTCAATGTGAGAGATTTCGTGTCCAGCTTATAAGCCTATACTTGCATAAACCACAAGTGAAGATTAACAATCTTTGGGCAACACCCACCAGTGGGACTCGAACCCAGAAAGCACAACTACCTTCCATTAGCTGCCATAACTAGTACGCTTTAACCCACTACACCATCAGACCCTACAAAGAAGTAGAGACTTCGAGATATATATACATCTCAAACGTCTCCACTTCCCGAGGGCACCAGATGAGTGTGAGGTTAGCCTGCGTTTTTGGTCAAGCCACTGTCAATGTGAGAGAACTCGTGTCCAGCTTATAAGCCTATACTTGCATAAACTACAAGTGAAGATTAACAATCTTTAGACAACACCCACCAGTGGGACTCGAACCCAGAAAGAACAACTACCTTCCAGTAGCTGCCATAACCCACTACACCATCGGACCCTACAAAGAAGTAGAGACTTCGAGATATATATACATCTCAAATGTCTCTACTTCCCGAAGACACCAGATGAGTGTGAGGTTAGTCTGCGTTTGTCGTCAAGCCACTGTCATTGTGAGAGAACTCGTGTCCAGCTTATAAGCCTATACTTGCATAAACTACAAGTGAAGATTAACAATCTTTGGACAACACCCACCAGTGGGACTCGAACCCAGAAAGCTCAACTACCTTCCAGTAGCTGCCATAACTAGTACGCTTTAACCGACTACACCATCAGACCCTACAAAGAAGTAGAGACTTCGAGATATATATACATCTCAAACATCTCCACTTCCCGAGGGCACCAGATGAGTGTGAGGTTAGTCTGCGTTTTTCGTCAAGCCACTGTCAATGTGAGAGAACTCGTGTCCAGCTTATAAGCCTATACTTGCATTAATCACAAGTGAAGATTAACAATCTTTGGACAACACCCACCAGTGGGACATGAACCCAGAAAGCACAACTAGCTTCCAGTAACTGCTATAACTAGTACGCTTTAACCCACTACACCATCAGACCCTACAAAGAATAAGAGACTTCGAGATATATATACATCTCAAACATCTCCACTTCCCGAGGGCACCAGATGAGTGTGAGGTTAGTCTGCGTTTTTCGTCAAGCCACTGTCAATGTGAGAGAACTCGTGTCCAGCTTATAAGCCTATACTTGCATAAACCACAAGAGAAGAATAACAATCTTTGGACAACACCCACCAGTGGGACTCGAACCCAGAAAGCACAACTACCTTCCAGTAGCTGCCATAACCCACTACACCATCGGACCCTACAAAGAAGTAGAGACTTCGAGATATATATACATCTCAAACATCTCCACTTCCCGAGGGCAACAGATGAGTGTGAGGTTAGTCTGCGTTTTTCGTCAAGCCACTGTCAATGTGAGAGAACTCGTGTCCAGCTTATAAGCCTATACTTGCAATAATCACAAGTGAAGATTAACAATCTTTGGACAACACCCACCAGTGGGACTCGAAGCCAGAAAGCACAACTACCTTCCAGTAGCTGCCATAACTAGTACGCTTTAACCCAGTACACCATCAGACCCTACAAAGAAGTAGAGACTTCGAGAAATATATACATCTCAAATGTCTCCACTTCCCGAGGGCACCAGATGAGTGTGAGGTTAGTCTGCGTTTTTCGTCAAGCCACTGTCAATGTGAGAGAACTCGTGTGCAGCTTATAAGCCTATACTTGCATTAATCACAAGTGAAGATTAACAATCTTTGGACAACACCCACCAGTGGGACTCGAACCCAGAAAGCACAACTACCTTCCAGTAACTGCTATAACTAGTACGCTTTAACCCACTACACCATCAGACCCTACAAAGAATAAGAGACTTCGAGATATATATACATCTCAAACATCTCCACTTCCCGAGGGCACCAGATGAGTGTGAGGTTAGTCTGCGTTTTTCGTCAAGCCACTGTCAATGTGAGAGAACTCGTGTCCAGCTTATAAGCCTATACTTGCATAAACCACAAGAGAAGATTAACAATCTTTGGACAACACCCACCAGTGGGACTCGAACCCAGAAAGCACAACTACCTTCCAGTAGCTGCCATAACCCACTACACCATCGGACCCTACAAAGAAGTAGAGACTTCGAGATATATATACATCTCAAACATCTCCACTTCCCGAGGGCAACAGATGAGTGTGAGGTTAGTCTGCGTTTTTCGTCAAGCCACTGTCAATGTGAGAGAACTCGTGTCCAGCTTATAAGCCTATACTTGCAATAATCACAAGTGAAGATTAACAATCTTTGGACAACACCCACCAGTGGGACTCGAAGCCAGAAAGCACAACTACCTTCCAGTAGCTGCCATAACTAGTACGCTTTAACCCACTACACCATCAGACCCTACAAAGAAGTAGAGACTTCGAGAAATATATACATCTCAAATGTCTCCACTTCCCGAGGGCACCAGATGAGTGTGAGGTTAGTCTGCGTTTTTCGTCAAGCCACTGTCATTGTGAGAGAACTCGTGTCCAGCTTATAAGCCTATACTTGCATAAACTACAAGTGAAGATTAACAATCTTTGGACAACACCCACCAGTGGGACTCGAACCCAGAAAGCACAACTACCTTCCAGTAGCTGCCATAACTAGTACGCTTTAACCGACTACACCATCAGACCCTACAAAGAAGTAGAGACTTCGAGATATATATACATCTCAAACATCTCCACTTCCCGAGGGCACCAGATGAGTGTGAGGTTAGTCTGCGTTTTTCGTCAAGCCACTGTCAATGTGAGAGAACTCGTGTCCAGCTTATAAGCCTATACTTGCATTAATCACAAGTGAAGATTAACAATCTTTGGACAACACCCACCAGTGGGACTCGAACCCAGAAAGCACAACTACCTTCCAGTAACTGCTATAACTAGTACGCTTTAACCCACTACACCATCAGACCCTACAAAGAATAAGAGACTTCGAGATATATATACATCTCAAACATCTCCACTTCCTGAGGGCACCAGATGAGTGTGAGGTTAGTCTGCGTTTTTCGTCAAGCCACTGTCAATGTGAGAGAACTCGTGTCCAGCTTATAAGCCTATACTTGCATTAATCACAAGTGAAGATTAACAATCTTTGGACAACACCCACCAGTGGGACTCGAACCCAGAAAGCACAACTACCTTCCAGTAGCTGCCATAACCCACTACACCATCGGACCCTACAAAGAAGTAGAGACTTCGAGATATATATACATCTCAAACATCTCCACTTCCCGAAGCCACCAGATGAGTGTGAGGTTAGTCTGCGTTTTTCGTCAAGCCACTGTCAATGTGAGAGAACTCGTGTCCAGCTTATAAGCCTATACTTGCATAAACTGCAAGTGAAGATTAACAATCTTTGGACAACACCCACCAGTGGGACTCGAACCCAGAAAGCACAACTACCTTCCAGTAGCTGCCATAACTAGTACGCTTTAACCCATTACACCATCAGACCCTACAAAGAAGTTGAGACTTCGAGAAATATATACATCTCAAATGTCTCTACTTCCCGAGGGCACCAGATGAGTGTGAGGTTAGTCTGCGTTTGTCGTCAAGCCACTGTCATTGTGAGAGAACTCGTGTCCAGCTTATAAGCCTATACTTGCATAAACTACAAGTGAAGATTAACAATCTTTGGACAACACCCACCAGTGGGACTCGAACCCAGAAAGCTCAACTACCTTCCAGTAGCTGCCATAACTAGTACGCTTTAACCGACTACACCATCAGACCCTACAAAGAAGTAGAGACTTCGAGATATATATACATCTCAAACATCTCCACTTCCCGAGGGCACCAGATGAGTGTGAGGTTAGTCTGCGTTTTTCGTCAAGCCACTGTCAATGTGAGAGAACTCGTGTCCAGCTTATAAGCCAATACTTGCATTAATCACAAGTGAAGATTAACAATCTTTGGACAACACCCACCAGTGGGACTCGAACCCAGAAAGCACAACTACCTTCCAGTAACTGCTATAACTAGTACGCTTTAACCCACTACACCATCAGACCCTACAAAGAATAAGAGACTTCGAGATATATATACATCTCAAACATCTCCACTTCCCGAGGGCACCAGATGAGTGTGAGGTTAGTCTGCGTTTTTCGTCAAGCCACTGTCAATGTGAGAGAACTCGTGTCCAGCTTATAAGCCTATACTTGCATAAACCACAAGAGAAGATTAACAATCTTTGGACAACACCCACCAGTGGGACTCGAACCCAGAAAGCACAACTACCTTCCAGTAGCTGCCATAACCCACTACACCATCGGACCCTACAAAGAAGTAGAGACTTCGAGATATATATACATCTCAAACATCTCCACTTCCCGAGGGCAACAGATGAGTGTGAGGTTAGTCTGCGTTTTTCGTCAAGCCACTGTCAATGTGAGAGAACTCGTGTCCAGCTTATAAGCCTATACTTGCAATAATCACAAGTGAAGATTAACAATCTTTGGACAACACCCACCAGTGGGACTCGAAGCCAGAAAGCACAACTACCTTCCAGTAGCTGCCATAACTAGTACGCTTTAACCCACTACACCATCAGACCCTACAAAGAAGTAGAGACTTCGAGAAATATATACATCTCAAATGTCTCCACTTCCCGAGGGCACCAGATGAGTGTGAGGTTAGTCTGCGTTTTTCGTCAAGCCACTGTCATTGTGAGAGAACTCGTGTCCAGCTTATAAGCCTATACTTGCATAAACTACAAGTGAAGATTAACAATCTTTGGACAACACCCACCAGTGGGACTCGAACCCAGAAAGCACAACTACCTTCCAGTAGCTGCCATAACTAGTACGCTTTAACCGACTACACCATCAGACCCTACAAAGAAGTAGAGACTTCGAGATATATATACATCTCAAACATCTCCACTTCCCGAGGGCACCAGATGAGTGTGAGGTTAGTCTGCGTTTGTCGTCAAGCCACTGTCATTGTGAGAGAACTCGTGTCCAGCTTATAAGCCTATACTTGCATAAACTGCAAGTGAAGATTAACAATCTTTGGACAACACCCACCAGTGGGACTCGAACCCAGAAAGCACAACTACCTTCCAGTAGCTGCCATAACTAGTACGCTTTAACCCATTACACCATCAGACCCTACAAAGAAGTAGAGACTTCGAGAAATATATACATCTCAAATGTCTCTACTTCCCGAGGGCACCAGATGAGTGTGAGGTTAGTCTGCGTTTGTCGTCAAGCCACTGTCATTGTGAGAGAACTCGTGTCCAGCTTATAAGCCTATACTTGCATAAACTACAAGTGAAGATTAACAATCTTTGGACAACACCCACCAGTGGGACTCGAACCCAGAAAGCTCAACTACCTTCCAGTAGCTGCCATAACTAGTACGCTTTAACCGACTACACCATCAGACCCTACAAAGAAGTAGAGACTTCGAGATATATATACATCTCAAACATCTCCACTTCCCGAGGGCACCAGATGAGTGTGAGGTTAGTCTGCGTTTTTCGTCAAGCCACTGTCAATGTGAGAGAACTCGTGTCCAGCTTATAAGCCTATACTTGCATTAATCACAAGTGAAGATTAACAATCTTTGGACAACACCCACCAGTGGGACTCGAACCCAGAAAGCACAACTACCTTCCAGTAACTGCTATAACTAGTACGCTTTAACCCACTACACCATCAGACCCTACAAAGAATAAGAGACTTCGAGATATATATACATCTCAAACATCTCCACTTCCCGAGGGCACCAGATGAGTGTGAGGTTAGTCTGCGTTTTTCGTCAAGCCACTGTCAATGTGAGAGAACTCGTGTCCAGCTTATAAGCCTATACTTGCATAAACCACAAGAGAAGATTAACAATCTTTGGACAACACCCACCAGTGGGACTCGAACCCAGAAAGCACAACTACCTTCCAGTAGCTGCCATAACCCACTACACCATCGGACCCTACAAAGAAGTAGAGACTTCGAGATATATATACATCTCAAACATCTCCACTTCCCGAGGGCAACAGATGAGTGTGAGGTTAGTCTGCGTTTTTCGTCAAGCCACTGTCAATGTGAGAGAACTCGTGTCCAGCTTATAAGCCTATACTTGCAATAATCACAAGTGAAGATTAACAATCTTTGGACAACACCCACCAGTGGGACTCGAAGCCAGAAAGCACAACTACCTTCCAGTAGCTGCCATAACTAGTACGCTTTAACCCACTACACCATCAGACCCTACAAAGAAGTAGAGACTTCGAGAAATATATACATCTCAAATGTCTCCACTTCCCGAGGGCACCAGATGAGTGTGAGGTTAGTCTGCGTTTTTCGTCAAGCCACTGTCATTGTGAGAGAACTCGTGTCCAGCTTATAAGCCTATACTTGCATAAACTACAAGTGAAGATTAACAATCTTTGGACAACACCCACCAGTGGGACTCGAACCCAGAAAGCACAACTACCTTCCAGTAGCTGCCATAACTAGTACGCTTTAACCGACTACACCATCAGACCCTACAAAGAAGTAGAGACTTCGAGATATATATACATCTCAAACATCTCCACTTCCCGAGGGCACCAGATGAGTGTGAGGTTAGTCTGCGTTTTTCGTCAAGCCACTGTCAATGTGAGAGAACTCGTGTCCAGCTTATAAGCCTATACTTGCATTAATCACAAGTGAAGATTAACAATCTTTGGACAACACCCACCAGTGGGACTCGAACCCAGAAAGCACAACTACCTTCCAGTAACTGCTATAACTAGTACGCTTTAACCCACTACACCATCAGACCCTACAAAGAATAAGAGACTTCGAGATATATATACATCTCAAACATCTCCACTTCCCGAGGGCACGAGATGAGTGTGAGGTTAGTCTGCATTTTTCGTCAAGCCACTGTCAATGTGAGAGAACTCGTGTCCAGTTTATAAGCCTATACTTGCATAAACCACAAGTGAAGATTAACAATCTTTGGACAACACCCACCAGTGGGACTCGAACCCAGAAAGCACAACTACCTTCCAGTAGCTGCCATAACTAGTATGCTTTAACCCACTACACCATCAGACCCTACAAAGAAGTAGAGACTTCGAGATATATATACATCTCAAACATCTCCACTTCCCGAGGGCACCAGATGAGTGTGAGGTTAGTCTGCGTTTTTCGTCAACGCACTGTCAATGTGAGAGAACTCGTGTCCAGCTTATAAGCCTATACTTGCATAAACCACAAGTGAAGATTAACAATCTTTGGACAACACCCACCAGTGGGACTCGAACCCAGAAAGCACCACTATCTTCCAGTAGCTGCCGTAACTAGTACGCTTTAACCCACTACACCATCAGACTCTACAAAGAAGTAGAGACTTCGAGATATATATACGTCTCAAACATCTCCACTTCCCGAGGGCACCAGATGAGTGTGAGGTTAGTCTGCGTTTTTCGTCAAGCCACTGTCAATGTGAGAGATTTCGTGTCCAGCTTATAAGCCTATACTTGCATAAACCACAAGTGAAGATTAACAATCTTTGGGCAACACCCACCAGTGGGACTCGAACCCAGAAAGCACAACTACCTTCCAGTAGCTGCCATAACTAGTACGCTTTAACCCACTACACCATCAGACCCTACAAAGAAGTAGAGACTTCGAGATATATATACATCTCAAACGTCTCCACTTCCCGAGGGCACCAGATGAGTGTGAGGTTAGCCTGCGTTTTTGGTCAAGCCACTGTCAATGTGAGAGAACTCGTGTCCAGCTTATAAGCCTATACTTGCATAAACTGCAAGTGAAGATTAACAATCTTTGGACAACACCCACCAGTGGGACTCGAACCCAGAAAGCACAACTACCTTCCAGTAGCTGCCATAACTAGTACGCTTTAACCCATTACACCATCAGACCCTACAAAGAAGTTGAGACTTCGAGAAATATATACATCTCAAATGTCTCTACTTCCCGAGGGCACCAGATGAGTGTGAGGTTAGTCTGCGTTTGTCGTCAAGCCACTGTCATTGTGAGAGAACTCGTGTCCAGCTTATAAGCCTATACTTGCATAAACTACAAGTGAAGATTAACAATCTTTGGACAACACCCACCAGTGGGACTCGAACCCAGAAAGCTCAACTACCTTCCAGTAGCTGCCATAACTAGTACGCTTTAACCGACTACACCATCAGACCCTACAAAGAAGTAGAGACTTCGAGATATATATACATCTCAAACATCTCCACTTCCCGAGGGCACCAGATGAGTGTGAGGTTAGTCTGCGTTTTTCGTCAAGCCACTGTCAATGTGAGAGAACTCGTGTCCAGCTTATAAGCCTATACTTGCATTAATCACAAGTGAAGATTAACAATCTTTGGACAACACCCACCAGTGGGACTCGAACCCAGAAAGCACAACTACCTTCCAGTAACTGCTATAACTAGTACGCTTTAACCCACTACACCATCAGACCCTACAAAGAATAAGAGACTTCGAGATATATATACATCTCAAACATCTCCACTTCCCGAGGGCACCAGATGAGTGTGAGGTTAGTCTGCGTTTTTCGTCAAGCCACTGTCAATGTGAGAGAACTCGTGTCCAGCTTATAAGCCTATACTTGCATAAACCACAAGAGAAGATTAACAATCTTTGGACAACACCCACCAGTGGGACTCGAACCCAGAAAGCACAACTACCTTCCAGTAGCTGCCATAACCCACTACACCATCGGACCCTACAAAGAAGTAGAGACTTCGAGATATATATACATCTCAAACATCTCCACTTCCCGAGGGCACCAGATGAGTGTGAGGTTAGTCTGCGTTTTTCGTCAACGCACTGTCAATGTGAGAGAACTCGTGTCCAGCTTATAAGCCTATACTTGCATAAACCACAAGTGAAGATTAACAATCTTTGGACAACACCCACCAGTGGGACTCGAACCCAGAAAGCACCACTATCTTCCAGTAGCTGCCGTAACTAGTACGCTTTAACCCACTACACCATCAGACTCTACAAAGAAGTAGAGACTTCGAGATATATATACGTCTCAAACATCTCCACTTCCCGAGGGCACCAGATGAGTGTGAGGTTAGTCTGCGTTTTTCGTCAAGCCACTGTCAATGAGAGAGATTTCGTGTCCAGCTTATAAGCCTATACTTGCATAAACCACAAGTGAAGATTAACAATCTTTGGGCAACACCCACCAGTGGGACTCGAACCCAGAAAGCACAACTACCTTCCAGTAGCTGCCATAACTAGTACGCTTTAACCCACTACACCATCAGACCCTACAAAGAAGTAGAGACTTCGAGATATATATACATCTCAAACGTCTCCACTTCCCGAGGGCACCAGATGAGTGTGAGGTTAGCCTGCGTTTTTGGTCAAGCCACTGTCAATGTGAGAGAACTCGTGTCCAGCTTATAAGCCTATACTTGCATAAACTACAAGTGAAGATTAACAATCTTTAGACAACACCCACCAGTGGGACTCGAACCCAGAAAGCACAACTACCTTCCAGTAGCTGCCATAACCCACTACACCATCGGACCCTACAAAGAAGTAGAGACTTCGAGATATATATACATCTCAAACATCTCCACTTCCCGAAGCCACCAGATGAGTGTGAGGTTAGTCTGCGTTTTTCGTCAAGCCACTGTCAATGTGAGAGAACTCGTGTCCAGCTTATAAGCC